>NW_010099871.1:814-11425 GCF_000699245.1 Pterocles gutturalis | reverse complement strand
TTTCCCTACTTTCCCTCTGCCTGCAGTCAGTTGTTGTATACATCAATCTGATGGGGAACTGATTTTCTTCAGATAATATCTAGATTGTGACTGCCAGAGTAACAGCTGAAGGTGAGACCTTACAGAAATTAGGATAATTAGCACTGCTGGTCTGTGTCAACATATCCTAAAACATGATAATCTGTTGATGCAGAGCACTCAGTATTAGATTTTGTTTAAGAATACGAACATACTACAGAAAAAATATATTTAAAAGGTCCATTTTGAGTTTAAAAAGGCTAAGTGAAGAAATAAAGATACGTAAACTCTCAGAAAAAAGCACCACCAAGAAAACTCTTAGGGTTCATTACATATGCCAAAAATACAACCAAATAAAGAAGAGTACATGCTGATGTAAAAGAAAAAATTGTTTCCTTAGAGCAAAGTAGGCACAGATTTTTTTTTTTTGTGCCAACTGAAAAAAAAGATCTCTACTTTTGTTACTGTGCTCCCTTCCCTGTAATTGTGCATATTGACTTTAAAGTTGTTAGACCTTGTATGCTTGGCATAGAGAAGTCTAATCATGAATTAATGGGCATGCCTGTAAGCATTTTGCAGGGGAGTTATGTATTGAAATTCATGAATGTGCATTCTCATTACCTCCAGTATTGTATGTTTGTAGGAAACTGTGTCTAACACCCCCACCAAAAGCAACCTGCATATTTATTCAATATTTGGTACTGCTTAAGAGTGGCACCAGTAAAGCACTAGTTCTCAAAAGTTGTAAACACAAGGTGCTTATCTTTGGAAGCAAATGTTAGTATCACTGAAAACTTTTACACGTAGAGAAAGCCTGTAGAGACAGGAGAACACAGAGACAACAAACTCAGATTGATTTCTCATCCTGACAGCTGCTGTCAATCCATGAGAAGCACAGTGTGTCTGCTGCATTCACGGAGAGCTGGAGTGTCACTAGGACTAAGCCTGTGTCCCTCTGACTTTGTCACACAGAGAGTCTGTCACTTTCTAGGGTGGAGCAGGGAACCTGCTTAAAATTCCAAGCAGAAGGGAAATGCTGGCCCAAAAGCTGCTCTTTTTTTCATCTTTTCTTTACTTGAAAGACAGTTTATGGTTAGGAGACAAGGGCTAAACCACAAGCTCTAATACAGCTACAAGCTATTGACTTACTTTTCCCAGATAACAGTAATCCTGATGTATCCCAAGAGGGAAACGCAAGAAGTTTGTATGACATCTGGGAGAACTTGGAAACAGAGGTTAACAGTCCTTGCTGAATAAGTAGGCAAGTTGAAATGCCTATTAATGTTTGTTAATAGCTTTATTTGAGTAAGAGAAGACGACACTGGAAATTATCCATTGGTGCTCTTGATTTCAGTAGCAATGCTCCTGTACTATGAATGAAAGGTGACAGGAGATTTCATACAGGTGTCTGTAGGGACACATTCTAAATAAGTCATTCTTACTTTCTTTCCCTTTACTGTGTTTTCTTTGTTTTCAATTTTATTTGGTGGGAGGCCAGAGAGGGAGGAGGGGGTTTTGCTGAGGAGTCAAGAAGAAGCCACATTTTTAGACCAATACAAATCTTTATTAAAACAAATTGTTACACAGTTGCTGCAGCTTTTTATGTTATCCCAGACTTCTTTGCACTGCAGATTGTGTTCCTTCTCCCAAGACTCATACACATCATTGTACTCCCATACTGAAACTGAAATTAGCAACTCAAATGTTTCGTTTTAGCTTTTTTCCTTGATAAGAAAATAAGACATCCAATTTGCCTTTGATATTTGTGGTTCTTCTCCCCAGTATTTTTTTTTTTTTTTTTTGTCATTGGACCATTTCTACTCTGTTGTGCTGCCAGTTTCAGTCTTCCTTACATCATGGTTTATTCTTGTTAATCACGGTCCATAGAGTGTTGTTTTCTGGCTGGATTTTTGTCATCAGTTTATCATCACTACAGGCTGCTATGAGCACATGCTTTGATTACAGAACTGCTTGCTGTTTGCCATGTGGCTTCTCTAAACCTGGTTTCTTGATATTATTTCACTTCAGAAATAAACATGTACTTGACGTGCACTCCATTCTCTTTGTTATAAACGGTGCTTCTTTTACAACAGATTGTTTAGTCAGTGCTTCACTGTACCCACTTCTGTTGCATTTTCCCCTTCTTAAATTTGTGGAGCCATCCTGATATTGCTTAAATAGTGTTTTCTATTATAGGTGATTGATGCTTGAAGTGCCATGCTGATGCATAGTGCTGAAACATACTTTTAGCTGTGGCTTCTTAGAATTGGCATAAGGAATAAAAAAATTAATATTTATGATACTAAGAAACCAATTCTGAATAGTGCATTCAGAAATTTAATTTGGCCCAGTACGTTTACTAGGGAATGGCCTTGGGATATAGTGTTATGATCTGAAAATGTAATTTGGAGACATTGCTAAGGGTATGTTTAATCTCTGTCTAGCTGCAAAGCTTTCTCGCATAAAAATTGCTTTGATTTTATTAGGCAGATCATGACAATAGCTGAGGTCAGCAGAGGTAGCAACTGGATGTCTACGGCAAGAGAATATGATCTAATTCCTTCCCCAAGGAACAGTGGAAATACAGTCTGCAGGCCAATCATCCTGATTGGTCCATGCATTCTTCTGAGCACAAGAGGAATTTTGAAATACTAGGGGCTAGCGGCAAGAAGGCAGATGATTAGAAGATAAATGATCTTTGCATGAGGTCAGGCAAATTTTCTGTAGGGGCCTTGTGATCAAATGTTCCTCTAGACATGTTGAATTAATTTCATCCTGAAATAGTACTGAACCCAAGTAAGTAGATGAAATGTATTATGCAAACTCTCCCTTTTGCTTTGCTCCTATTCTCTCTCTTTTTTTTAGACATTTTGACTATGGATGAAACAACACAATACAGATGCAATAGGCCCTCTAAGTGCAGAGTTCTCTCCCTTTTATAGAAGTCAAGGCAAAAAGTCTGTCCATAGCTCAAAACCACACTAATTGCTTTCATTAGAAGGCAGGAGTACCAAACCAAAACGGCTACTCAAAGCTAGACAGATAGCTTAGGAAGGAGATGCTATAGAACTCAAAGGGGAACTATGGGCCAAGGAGTTGTAGGTAGTAAAGTTATTATCTAAAAGTTGAACACCATTGTTTCTTTTTATGGCTACATTTGAAATGAAAATTGGTGTGAATTGCTCATTCCTCTAAAAGGACTCTGTCTTTTTGGGAAGTGTGTAGACAGCAGATCTGAAATGGATGGAGGCATCCAAGCTCCTGAGGTGCATGAAAGGCCAGGCTCATACCAGTTAGTGAGCACTTTCCATTATCCTTCCATTAACCATTATCTGTGGGACACCCCAGCCATGTGGTCTTTTCTCCTTTCTGAAGTGCTACCCGTTCTTGCAAGCTGTCTGGAGAACTGGCTCAGGGTACTGGGCTCCACTCAGGAGAGGCTTTTTGAGCTGTGTTGGAGATGCACAGCAGCACCTGCCCTGCCGCTGTCAGAGTGTACGTCAGAGAGGACAAGCCCCAGCTGCTCTTAGTTAGTCAGATGCAGACTTGGGCTGATGAGGGAAGTTTGGCCAGTCTGGATGTGGCAGTAATGAGAAGAGCTGAGAGCTGCCCAGGATTAGATTTATGTATATGGCAATGAAATAGCCAGTCTGAACCCACAGCAACAAGCAGAAAAGTAGAGGAGCAGCCCATGGGCATGTGTGGGAGGAGATGTTAACTGCTGCCAGCTTGGTGCTGGGTGGGCATGCCCAGCCTGGTTTAGAAGCTGGGTAGGTCAGCTGGCCTGCTAAGAGACAGAGTGTGTGTCATGGTCACAGTATGGTAGCATAGATTTGGTCATTAACGTAGCTACACAGCCTCTGCAGAAGAGCTGGCTTCAACCTGGCCAGCCTGAGTGCAGCTGGAATAGAGTTTCTCTGCCCTCACTTGGCTATTACTAGGCCTGTTCCTAAACAGCTACATAAAACAAGTGGAAGACAAAGGAGTCTGAAAGGAGAACAAGGAAGCAATGAAAATTACAGTAAACATAAACAGCTTGTGAAAGAGGAGAAGTAATGATAGCTCTGCAGTTCTTTAGTTTCCATTGTCTTTTGCTAGAGATTTCCTTTAACATTTTTCTAAAACGATTAGTGTACAAACTGTAAATTGCTGGGCTATTCCTGTGTGGTGACTTCCGTGAGAAATATAGCTTGGTTCATTATGAAGTTACCTGGTGAAAATGTTTTTTCCCTGGAAATTAACTGTTTCCCTTCAGAACCCTGAAGAGTGTTTGACAACAGCAATATGAAAATACTGATTCTTTCAACTTTTGAAAGAGGATAGTGAGGGAGAAAAGTTTATTGAGCCTTGGATATGCATGTAGTCCTCAGGCAGGGTCTAACCCATCACTTAAAGTGCTATCATGCTTAGTATTGGTATTACTGGCAAAAAGAAGTTTCATGCAATTAAATTTGTGTTATCACAAGGCAGTTGGAAAGCAGCCAAGTATGATTGCCCGCCATTTGGTAAAAGATCTTTTATTATTCACCTTCTTTCCACTGCCCCTCTGTAGCTGAATGTGATGACATACTGTTGGCAGATCTGTACTGTTTTGCCACATCAGTTCTTAGTCTTAGACTTGATTTCCATTTGCCACAGCACAATCCAGCAATTACTCATTTTTATTTATATGTTAAGATGTTGGATTACTTGCTAACACCCACATATTGGAAATAAATATACCTCTGAGTATATTTCCTCTGTGGGTTAGCAGCAACCCACATTTTCATTTGTGAGTTTAAGAATCTTGGGATTTCAGAAGTCATTTTCTTGATTCCCTGGCTTTATAACAGTCTTTATTTTTCCCATCCTCAGACCTACATTTCTGTCGTGAGACCCTCCTCTTTAAAGATATTCTTAAAAACGACACATTAGAGTAGATCTCCTCATTTAAAGCTAAGTGGATATCTTCCAAAGTTGTTTGATATTTCAACCACATACATAATGTTAGATATCTTAGCTGCATGAGCTGGATATACAAAGCAGCAGTAGCAGCCTGTGTTAAGTACTACTCTCTGCTTGCAGTGGAATGGCAAGAGTCCATATGCTCACAAAACCAGCAGATTTATTCTTACTGCTTGCTCCTCTGATGCCATCTATTACTTCTATCTGTTTTGCTTATTTCCAGCAGGCAGGAAATCCCTATACAGGCAGTGGAAGCCCTTTCTGATTTTTTTCCTCTTTCCTTTATCTCCAGCTGAGAGGAAGTATTGCTACGAGGTAGCCTGCCTACTCATAAGCTATTATGGAACAGGAAATAACCATTATGGGCATTCATATGACAGGCACATTAAACAGCAGGGAAGATTTCTGAGACAGTAGCTTAGAGTATGAGTATGAAATAAGGATATTATTGTTTTGTTTTTCAAGGAATGTTCTTCTTACTGCTTCTGTCTCATTTCTGTCTTGAGGTTTTCTGTACAGAAAGCCTTTGCAACAAGTAGTTCAGATTCTGAGGCTACAAATAATAAATCTGTGACTTGATAGCCATAATGTTTTTATCTATTAATCACCATTCTCTTTGTAAATTAGACAGGCTGTGTCACTAAGACTAATCTGAAAAACTGATTATGTATATGTCTTCCTTTCTTTACAATAAATTACAAAGCTTTGTTTCCTTTTTTCTGGGTAAACTGTCAAGTTAAAGAACAGTTATACATTAATTGTTTTATACTAAGTTGCAAAGGGATTCATTGCAAGCACTAAAAATCCCATGGTCTTCTGTTTGTTAAAACTAAGAAAAGCCATGTCACTGGCATCTGAAACTCTCATTGTTTCTTAACTCAGCCTTGCAGCTGGGTTTTGTTGAAGTTGTTTTAAAAATACTCATCTGTGACAAATGAGAGAAGTCTGATTCAACATGGGACTTGAACATCTGCTTGACAGTAAGCATTTAGTAATTCCACTGACT
Organism: Pterocles gutturalis; assembly: GCF_000699245.1. NCBI lineage: Eukaryota > Metazoa > Chordata > Aves > Pterocliformes > Pteroclidae > Pterocles > Pterocles gutturalis. The sequence goes on along the minus strand of NW_010099871.1, from coordinate 5,457 downwards.
GCAATGAAAATGTTCATGTGTTTAAAGTTGAACACCTTTTAAGTGCTTTTCTGGGTGGGACACATCTTTTAAACTGATGTGACTCAAATACCATCAACATAATAATAGCTCTAGAGATCCTTATAATTAGACTTACTGAAGCAAAAGACTTAAGTCTACAACTGTGCAGGCTACTTAATTGCCCACACTGTATTTCTGGTCTTCCCTTCAGCGCAATAAACTCTGTATGACACTTAGCATAGGGCTTTCCCAGATTTCTCATGACGTTTTTATAGTGGTTTTGTTTTGTTGTATTCACTTTCTGACTTTCCAAAGTTCAGATGCTGCCTACTTGTCTTTCTATAAAAAAACTCCAAGGAATTTGATTAACTTATTTAAATGTGCTTGTAATCTAGACTGAGAAAGGTCTCCTCATTGTTGCTAAAACCAGGCAATCAATTAGGCTTTATCCTCCAAGTTGTCATGTTGTTACAGGGCATCCCACAGCTGCAGAAACCAGCAGCTTTCACAGGGACTTCAGTCAGAATAATTCATGCATGCCATATGCTACCTTTGCTCAGAAGTGCGATTTTTGGCACTGGGTACTTTGTTTCTGTTCTTTAATGTCAGCTTCCCCCACACCCAAATCCCAGGATGTCTGAAGGCATCCCTACCTGTGTGACATTTAGAGAGGAAAAGATGGAAGAACTATGACATGTGACTGATTCATGGAGGATTGTAATATTTGAAATATGTATGTGCTTATTCCAGGTGTGTGATACTTACATACACTTCTTGAGGTGAACAAAATTCTCAGCTGAATAAAATTCTCAGTCTTGCATTAATTTTTTTAGTTTAGAAAGTTATTCAGACTATAACCACATAGTTATGCAACAGTCTTGCAACAACCACTGTAAAAACATTACTTACGAATATTCACTACTTTTTTAGTAACTATATAAACTATTGTTTAGTTTCAGACTGTTACAGCAACTCTTTTAATTTACATGCAGTGACTATTGAATAATCTCATAAAAGACAAGATCTAGTTGCAAAAACGTGTTGTCCTACTCAGCTACCTACATAATTCACTCACTGCCATTTGCTTCCTCTGGAGTATTTGGGGCTTGCTGGAAACTAGGGAGATGAGCTCCAGAAACATCTGCTTCCTTTCACTGTCTCCGTTTACTTAAAATGGTCAATTCTCCACTCACCTGGGTGTGTTTTGTCAGAAAACCCTGCTCACCAGAGGCCTCTGCGAACTTACATGGGTGTGAAACGTGTGCAAGTGGAGATGCAGGCTGAGATTTCACAACAGATTTGAGTCTAAGAAATGGTTCATCTGTACGTCCCCAGTCTCCAAATTCAAAGCTGAGATCTTGCTCCTGGCTGCTGTCCTCTGCTCAGCGGTGTGCTGTCTTCTGCTCAGGAGGCTGGAAATGTTATAAGCCCAATGGGTGCTGTGATGAAATTCAGGATCAAGTTACAGCCCTGATCATAGAACGTGATTAGTGGTGTCAGGTTTATAGACGTTTTAAGTACTTTCACCATATGGACCTGAAATTTTGCCAGCTTTTTCTTTCTTAGGCCTTCTTCATTGAAAAGGGAATCAGGGGGTAAATCATCTAGAGAGGGAAAGAAAGGAATCAGGTTGTTTTTGGTTTTTTTTTTTTTTGAATGAAAATAAAACGCAAAAGGTTACAATTATGTGCAGTTATGAAAATCAACCTGTACGTAGTATGTACAAAAGTAACTAAGTAAGAGATGTGTGTTGCCACACAAAGGGAAACCTACAAGAATAAATTATCTGACAAGCTGCTTTTCCACAAAGGGTGTCTGATACACATTTTCTTTTTTTTCCTCTTTTCTCCCAAATCATTTTGTCTTAGAGTGTATTTTCTGTGGGAAGCATGTACAGAGTGGATGGTTTTATTTTGCATTAAATAATTACTTTAGAGTAATTAGCACACTGTAGAGCTGATAAACATATTCCACCAACCAAAAGAAGTTCATCATGAAATAGCCATACAAACCATACTTTGGAAATTAAGAAAGCAGATCCATCAGGAAATTAGTCATAGTCAGAGTCTGAAATGGAAAGAAAACATTAAACATCAAAAGGGTTCTAGAACTCAAGTCCTTTTTGGTGTAACATAAAACCCCTCCCACAAACTCACAGCAAGCAAAGTATCATAATTTCTGCTAATCTCACTTCTTTATTTTCTCCTTGCTTGCAAGGCATGCGTTCATACTGAGTGTAAAAACCCCACTGAATGCATGGATCATACTTTCTTAACATTTTGTAACAGCTTGAGGATACCATCAGCTGAAGAGTAATGTATAATAATTTGGAGTAGAATTAGGGAGCAAACCTTTTTGTGCAAGTGGTAGACACAGGTTATGGATGGGTCTGACATCTTTTACTTAGGTTAACATACATCCTGCAGACAGATTTCTGAACACATTAATCATTATTTCTGACAAAATGTTTTTCAGCTACATTAGACAATGTTAGAAACTAATATTTTCACAGCCTGTTTGCAAAAAATGAATGATGGTTTTAAAACCATCTATGAAATCAAATTTTTGTACATAGAAGTTGTTTGGTTGCCCTGGACACTTGATGTTCTGCACTCCCAAAAAAGATGCAGTTACTTCTTATACCCAGCCTTCACTGACCGTGAAATACAGGCCTATGCACAAAATAATCACTGATTTTTTTATATTCTGAACACCGTAGCTAGGTGATCAATATTAATTTCTTCTCAATAAAATCCTTTATCTTTTGTGAACTCCTGAAAAAAAGACTGTGAGAAACTTCCCTCTGTATGGTCCTGAAATGTCCTACTCAGAATGTGAGATGGGTTGTTAACAGGAGTTTTTTTCACAATTAGAAGTAAGGACACAGGCATGAGGAAGATTTTTATCTTACAGTTCCAATTTGGTGTTAATAATATGTACAAACAAGCTTGAAACATTATAAAAAAGAGTGCAGATAGCCTTATAAAAAAACTGAAAGTTTCATTGCTCAAGCACACCTGATTCGAAAAGCTGCCGGTAACCATCCTAGTGTGGCATTAACTGGAGATGATCTTCTGATCCTTAAGTGAGAGATCTGGCCACTTTCAGTTGAGACATACAATCAAGAAGGCATAAATAAAGGACATTTTGCTCCTATTTTTCCTAAGGCTGGCACCTGTAACATCTGTAAAATGGTTATGCTTTCTCTTTTTTCCATATAACTTTAGCTTCCTGTTGGTCAAGGTGTGACTAAAAACCAACATTCTGCTTTGCTGCCATAGACTTCTGCCAATGATACTCCCTCTGCCCTCACTAATCTTTGTAAAATGTTTGGCCTATTGAGGCAATGCAGCAAGACCGGTTGTGCTGGACATGTCTTGTGTCAAAGCTTTTAAATTCAAAGCATTTTGCCACAGTGACCAATGATGAGCAAGAACTCATGAAAATTGTTTTGATAAAGCCCTTTTCCCATTGATAGGGAAAAAAATGCACAGGGTATGGATTTAATCTCAGAAGGCCCAGAGAATTTATTTTGGTCCTATAACTGGACTAGGAAGAAAAGGCAAAAGGCTGAAAGATCCTTAACGGAAAAACATGCTGAGAGATATGTGGTTAATGTGCTTAAATACATAATGCAATGTGAGTTTTGATTTGTTTTGTTCTGTATAATCATTACTTTGCAGTGTTGGATAATAAGTCAAATAACCTCTATTTAAAAATCTTAGCATTAGCCACCATCTTTTATGGGAATATACTCATGAATGAGAAATAATAATGGCCTATTTTACCCTGGAAAGACCCTATAAATGTTCATTTATAGTTTCTATTCCAAATTAAAGGTAAACAAAGACTGATTTCTAGGGCAAACAAATGCAAAAATAAATTGCAGAAAGTGGTAAAAATATTGAAAGTACCTACAAGAATTTAAAACATAAAGTAGACCAAGGTTTTACCTCACATTTTTTTTCTCACACAGAAAGAAAATAGTATTCTAGGGTATTTATATACCTTTTGGAGAAGACACATATTGCCAAATCCTTTTCTCCTTGCAAACTCCCTTGAAAAATTATGTACTTATTTCATAACTCATTTTATATTGACCATAAACATTCCCGAATACCTAGGAAACAAGACATGCATTTTTCATTTTAATGTATGAAAAGGTTTTCTTTCCATTTGAGGAAAGCCAACACAGAACAATTACCTGGTTTCCATGAAAGAGAACACAATATACTCTTCAGCAGCCTGACTCTGAACCTAAATCCTCTCTATATGAAGGAGCCATTTCCATGGACATTTGCTTTTGATTACACAACTATTTCAACAGCAGTACAAAATACCTTCAATTTAAGGAGCCAACATGAAGTTATGATTTCTGAAATAGACTTTTAAAAAGACACAACAGGAGTTATATGATAGTCACAGATGTTAGTAGTAAATATTTAATCAGGGAAAAGCCTTGTTCTGTTCTCTGCCTTGCATTAAATGACCTTACACTAACAATGGTCTCAGCCTCTGAGATCAGCTGTTTTGGAGCCGACCTAGCTCCGACAGACTGACTGATCATGAGGCACAGGGGGTTTTTCGGGAGATTCCTTTGACAGGAAACCCCCGAGACAGCTGCGTAACCGACTCCCGCCACC
>NW_010099871.1:0-696 GCF_000699245.1 Pterocles gutturalis | reverse complement strand
TTGCAGACCGTGCCCGAGCCATGGGGAAGTGTGCTGCCTCCCTGGGCCCGGGTCAGGGATATAACTAGAAAACTCCCGGAGCTGGTTCACCCCACTGGTTACTACCCGTTACTCACAGTTCAGACCGGCAGCAATGAAATCACTCAGAGGAGCCTGAGAACTATGAAAGGAGATTTCAGGGGTTTAGGGCAGATAGTTCAAGGAGCAGGTGTGGAATTGGTGTGGGCCAGGAAAACACAAGTAATGAATAATTGGCTGAGAGACTGGTGTTGAGACAGGAACTTTGGGTTCTTTGACCATGGGGCAGTTTACTCCGCCCCTGGCCTGTTGTCGATGGATGGAACTCGTCTGTCTCACAGGGGGAAACGAATCCCAGCGGAGGAGCTAGCAGGGCTCACTGAGAGAGCTTTAAACGAGATTCGAAGGGGGATGGGGCTGTAACTGGGCTTGCACCAGTGGGGCAGCGCTCTAGTGTTGATAAAGACCAGGGGTCCTCCCACCCTCCTAGGGTGAAACTGGCGTGCTCAGCTCACTCCCTGAAATGCCTGTACACAAATGTGTGCAGCATGGGGAATAAGCAGGAGAAGTTAGAAATCTGTGTTCAGTCAGGAGATTATGAGCTGGTGGCAATTACAGAGACATGGTGGGACAGCTCACATGACTGGAATGTAGTCATGGGTGGCTATACCCTTTTCA
>NW_010099870.1:51579-66348 GCF_000699245.1 Pterocles gutturalis | reverse complement strand
CCCGGCCCCGCCAGGGCCCCTCTCCCTCCGCACCGCGGTCCCCTCTGCTCCCTTCTCCTCCTCGGCACGGAGCTTCTCTTTGGAAATCCAGTTTTCTTCCTCTCCCCTGTTCCTTGTGCAAGAGTTTCTCTTCAAGCAACAAAGTAATTATGGCTTTTGAACCGAGAAATCACAGGAGCTTAACATTTTGTAGATAGTTGAGTGCCTGAGTATGCTGCTGCAGAAATTTGGCCTCCTGCCTATTCCCAAGATCATAACAGTCCTGGGCAAACATATGTTTTGCAATCGCATCAGCAAAACACTCAGCCTTTGTTTGCAGCAGGCTGTACTGCTCTGGTCGACCCCCCAGGGCTGTAAACTCTGCCAGATGCCTTGCATCTCCCACCTCCTTTGGTTTGGGGTTTTATGGCATCAATTATTTCAAAAGAAAAAAGCCCCTGAGCTGGCCCACATGATTTTTTTTTCTGTCTTCCACAGCAATCTAAAATGTATAGAGCTAAATTCTGTTAGATCATTTTTCTTCAAATACTATAAATTAAAATAAAATATGACAGACCCCAAGAGGAGAACTTCTGCTGCATTTTTGATGAGAGCAGGCCAGGACATCTTTGAACTCCTGAACATACTTATTTTGGGGAGGAAGGCTTCTGCCTGCAATTCAGGCTGCTTGGTTTTGAGTCCTGCCGAGCTATCTAATAACCAAGCATGGCATGACACTGAACTTTACACTTCTGTTGAAATGTAAAACTGAACACTGAAAACATTTCACAGGATGTTCCTGCCATGGGTGTACGGGTCTTGCAGTGAAATACAGAAAACGCAGGACAGCGCTGTCAGAGGAACGTGGCAACGTGACTCAAGGCAGCAGTTTTGCACATTTCTAAAGCTTTAAAGGCTTCCCTTCCTCTCCACTTTCCAAATACCACCACCTCTCTGGGCTATGCAATTAACTCTGGAGAGCCAAGGGATACTCTACTTCTGAAGGCTTAGCAGCAATTTAAGGTTAAATTACCCAGAGATGCCCAGGTACCTCAGCTCCTTATGTGGGGCCTTGGCTTTGAGATGGTGAGGTTCTCCAGAAGAAATGAAGCATGCTTCATACCCACTTGCACTTCATAAAATGCTCAACAGAAGCACACACACACAAAAAAGGAATGCAATACTGGCAAGGAAGGTTGCATTTTGTGAGCTAATAAAATAAACTAATGAAGAACACTGTTTAATTCCCACTGGCTACTTCCCTACTTCAGGCCAAAACATAACAAAAAGGGAAGGAATGGGCTCCTCTTGCAACAGAGGCGAAGAACTGGCTTGTGCTCAGAAAAACTGCTGAAAAAGAGAGTAATTACCTGAACGCTGAAATGCAAGACGAAACCTCACCATAAGAAGTCTTCCTGGATGTCACATGAAAGGTCATCCCCTTCAATGAATTTGTTAACACCCTTGGAAGGGGGAAGGGAGGAGGTGCTAGGTGGGGAGGAGAAAAAAAAAAAAAAAAAAGGCAGCATTTCCACCCCCACTGTGGTCGATTGCCCTGTCTGGATATTCGTGGGGAAGCCTGTTTATGTTAACATCTGTTCCTATACAAAGAATGTTGGCAGATATAGATTTTTCTCTGACATCGTCCAAGGGAAATTCTCTCTCCTTAAACAACCAACTCAACAGCAGAAGATAGGAAATTATACCACGTTCTTCACTTTCTGTATCAGGATGGATGAAGGCAGCGACAGCATGTCAGAAAAAGCTTGTACAAAGGGGAAGAGGAAGTTGCACAGCCGTGGCAAACAAATAATAATGGTCTTAAAAGCTCTTCCATATGGCCTGAGTACACAAGCTCTGCTCAGGCCCCAGGTGTGTATCTGGCTTAGCAGAATCTCATCACTTCGGTCTGCTTTTTCCACCCCAGCCCTCACACAAATATTTAATTTCCAAAGTGCAACTCCTCCAAATCGAAGAACACACAAAAATGAGCCACATGCTCATCTATAAATCAGTATGCAATTGCAGACTGAAATTATTTACATTTTGGGACCATTAAGGCAAGATCCATGAGCAATTTCATGAGTGAATATGGTTTGACACTAGCACAAAGCTCATTTGGGTACCAAGGAGTGCACAACCCAGTGCAGCTGGGGGATGCAGGGACAGATCCATGGTACAGTTTGCCTAACCTGAGTGTTCCCTTGGGGAGACACAACAGTATGTTTGACTATGTGTGGATGCAAGTAAACAGAGATTAAGTGAAATGCTCATAAGGGAAAAAACAATAACATATGTTTAACATGAAAATATCAATAGATACCAAGTTTCCTTCCACCCAGAATATGTGTATGACAGATACACATGAAGTCACCTAAAGCAAACACCACCTGAAGCATGGAAACATACTCTTTCATAGCAAGCACTTCCATAAAAGCTGCATAAGAGGATGGCATTTAACATCTGTGCACTCTGGGTTAAGTAATCAGAAATGCGATTTTTCCTTACCGCCACAGTTAAAGAAATGTCCTGGTGAAGCTGAAAGGAAACCAACCAGTTACAATGTGAAAAGCCTGATCCTGCAAATACATTATGTCTGCACTTAGCTGCTGTAACTTGGACTAGTTCCACTTAAGTCCAATAGGGCGACTTTTTTGAGTCAAGTTCAGCACAAACAGATGACTCCAAAGAACTGGCAAACCAAGATTCCCTAGAAAAGCTATCCAAGTAGGAGCACTCAAAATGCATGTTACGGCAATGCTGTAACATCAAACTAATATCTCAGAGAATGATCACACGATTCTTTCCCAGGAACATTTAAAAGTAAAAACAGATAATTCTTTGGGGCTCTGAGCTACCTGATTTGTATTAGTTCTTAGGACTGTATCTCTCTCTCTTGTGGTTTTGTAAGGTAGCGCCAGCTCTGGCAAGATGTAGCAAGCTGAGAAGAATGGGTGTAAGTACCAGCATCCACATCTGAGCAGCTTTGAACCCCCTCAGACAGCTAACAGCCACAGATGCACGGTGTCTCCCATCTGAAGCTACACCAGCTGAAGAGGTTACTGCACTAGGCCAGGTGTCACTGCCCCCTGGGGGGACGAGTGTCTCTCCTAAGACCTCCCCACCCAGCTGCTGCAACAGCACTCAGTACTGCATACAAAGTAAGCGAATGGAGAATTATTTTGGGTTGGGGGGGTGTGGGGTGTATGTGTGTGGTTTGTTTTTTTTTTTTTAATTTTAGCTCATTTTGACTGATGGAGGTTAGGCTTTACTGACATTGACCAGATCTCAGGGGACATAACTCCTTGTAAAGAAGCAGCAATAAAAGCACAGGGGCAAGAATCTCTTCAACCAGAACAGCTTGAGCAGCTCCACCTAATCTGGCACCTTAGTAAAGTCACCAGGTGTTTCAGCAATGACTAAACAGCCCCACACCAGCTACTCTGAATACTTCCCTGTGGATTCCTCCCGTTCCTCACTGTCCACAGCCACTACCCTTTTCATAACAAATTTCAAATGTATCTTCTAATCTCTTCTATCTCTTTATTATATATTTGTTATTTCTAAAATATCAAAAATCTTTATCATGATAACAATATGGGAGGCACAGCAATCGAACCATTCATTACAGTGATGAAAGAATTCATATTAAATAGAAGAATATATCATCCTAGTATGCAAGTCAAGAAAAAATGTTCAGTATTTCAAAGCATTCTTCTGGATTTAACCATCTGATTTGTTAGTCTTCACAAAACTCTATTATTAGAATTAGTACAGAATTCTAGAGAGGAAGATAAATTGTATTCTTTGTACAATCAAAATTCTTGCTGTATGTGTCAAAAAGGACCAGCCCTTCAGAATGTCAGTGCACCTGATACCTTTACAATAATAACAAAAACAAGTTTTTCAGGAGAATGGAGGGGTGACAATCAGCCACATCAGGAAATAAGTTTAGACCAATATATAAAAGCTTTCCTTTTGTAGTCTTTACAATTGCAAGGCTGGCTAAGACTAAACATGTTACAATATTTAGAGACTATATTTATTGTCTGTTCTTTGAACCTTATCCATCCTTGAAATGCTATTTTTCTATTTCTAGCTCTTTCTTACACTCTGCTTTCTTAATGGCCACATCTTCAGCTTTAATGAGCAAATAACTTGCAAGTAATCGAGGAGTTTTGTGAGTAGTTACAAATCAAGTCATTCCTAGCCCACTGCATCTCCATTAAAAGACCCAGCTGCTTTTCTTTCAGAGCTGCAGGAGGCTGTGAGACTTGGTTTTTACACCTGAGCTGTTCTCACAGTTGACTGACTTTAACTCATCATGCTCCAAGAACTCCAGTGGCTCTATCTGTTCCCTGAACTATTTGGTTCGTCATTTGGTTCAACTCTTATCCCCCCAGAACAATAATTCTTCTGGTAATTTCTGCCTTTAAGATTTCTACAGCTCGCTCCCACCTCTAAACCACAAGTTGTTTTGGTTTTTTTGTCCCCAAGGCTTGTCCAAATTTAACATTCTCTTCTGCAGTTATTAGGTAGCAGAAGTACACAGTTTAATTTAGGGAGCTATAAGAAGTTGAGATCTTGAGATTATTCATGCTTTGGCAAGGACACGAAAACAGACTTATGGTTTCTAAGGCTACTACAAATAGGTAGATTAAAGATGCATATCTAAAGCTTAGGAGACTGAAAGAATGTCTTACCAGATTATTCTTCCCCCTTTTTGTGAAGATACACAGCTCCTCCTAGGCTGATAAACAGCAGCTGAACTATAAAAGTTGTTTGTCTGGCTTGCTGTGAATACCCAGCATTAGAAAAGTGGGTTCAGAGGTGGCTCCAGGCTCATGCACTATGCAAGAATACTCTGGTTCACAACTCCTCCCAGACCCAGCTCTCCCAAAATGAAAGTCCATATTAACTAGTTTCAAAACTGACTTTAGTAACTCACAGGTAACTTCTGATCTTTTAGTGGCTAGAGGGTGTATGGAAAGGGGATCAGCTGTCCAGCTGCAAACTGCCACTCTCTGGGGAACAGAACATCTGCAGGCTGCCAGCCACTCTGCAGTCTGTCAGTACTAAATAAACATTAAGGTTAAAAACCCCCTAGTTTAACCTTAATAAAAGAGTGTATTTGGAGGTCAGTCAAGAAAAATAAAATTTAACATAGCTCATAGCTGTCTAGAACTGGTTTGGCCTAAAGAGGTCTCCCTACTTCCCTTCAGTTAGCAAACTGCCCAAAACATTTTGCACAGCTCCTTGGAGCTGGGATCCATTTTACTATCTTTTTCTCATGCCCTCTCTCCCCAAGATGAATACTGAAAAAGGACTAATATCTTTTCTCAGTTGAGTGGAAATTCCTGCAACTCCTTTGTCCTCATAACTGATTCAGTTGAGAGCAATGAGACAATGCAGCACCTTACTTGCTGTGCCATCTGCAGTGCTGCCTGACCGTGCGTCACCACTCTGGGGTAACGATGCTGTTGGAAGGCCTGCCCTACACAGATGGAAGCTGCCTTATCACTCTGGGCAATCCACTACAAACAAAATCTTTTACACAATGCAAAAGACGGCCGGCTGAATCACCTCTCCGTGAGTTTAAGGTTTCTGGGTTTTTTAAACCGCATTTGACCTCAGAAACACTCTTCATATGAAAAGAGAAGAAAAAGCAATGAAATGCTGCTCATTATTAGTTTCTGAGAGAAATCAGACACGATGGCAAGCACATGGGGAAAAAACACCTTTAGGAGTACTGGAGTGTTATACCTGGCTTACTGGAATTGGGTGAGACCATGACAGTAAGTGACCCAGAGCTGCACTGCTGGGAGGTTACAGTGACTATGCAGGAAATGCTGTGCAAGCGTCCTGTGAAGAAGTTGCAACTAAAACCTACTTTCATGCTCTGGTACATAAAGACATGCAACCTGGAAGGTCTTCTCCTCACCAGAACCTTTTCATCATCTTTACCCTTAGGGGCCCAGCCATATTTCCAGAAAATTGCTTAAAACTCTGATCTGAGGCTCATGCCTGACTTGATTTTGTGGGTACAACAAACAAAAAGCTTATTTCTGCAGAGCCTTCACCAAGGAACAAACTAGCAATTCATAAAATGCTTTGTTAGACTTCTTAGAGTCAACCCTTAACCTCACATATACCCACAGCCAAAACCTAAGTGATTTTCTTCTTTTTTTTTTTTTTTTTTTTAAATAAAGTCAATCTTTTACCCACAAAAAGACAAGCAAGAAGAATGATACGCAACAAAAGCATGTCATATCATTTAATGCACTTCAGGAAGACTCTCAGGTATTTTTCTATAGCTTGATTGTTACAATGAGATAAAATCAAGTGAAATAGTACTAAATGAATATGGGAAGTACCGCTAGAGATTCAGGAACCCTTCTATCAGTAACTGCAATTTAGGAAACTATTTTGTGGCTTTCTTCTTACACTTGTCACTTGCAGGCACATGCTCAGTGTGCCTCAGAGCAGCAGCCGGGGGGGGGAAAGAAAAATCAGTTCTTTTATTTTCAGTTTTCACAGTCTAGCTGTGACCTAAATAATACATATTATTAATCTGAGTTTGTGAGTTTTGGAAAACCATCAAAGTTTTTCTGTTAGGAAAAAAATCCAAATACTTATAAAGCTGTATTACCCTTGCATTTTCTGTAATGTTCTATCTCGATGGCAAGGTTGCAAGTTCCTCGAGACTGAATCTCTCTCCATATTTGTTTAATATATAGAGCCAAGTACAATAATATTATAGGATTTATCAACTTCTTTAGAACATTATCTTGGCAAGAAGTACAAAATTAAGTAACATCATCCTAGAAGAGCAACCCACATCACTGATTTAATGACAGCAGTTAAGAAAACAGATCATCCTCTAGGTACTACTCAACACCCGATCATTATGAGTTAAGGAGATAATACCAGATCTGCGATTTTTGTATCTAATCTATTGCTTTTATTTTTATACTCAAAGACAAACCCATGAAGACCTCTGCTTGAGAAGAATAATGGAAAAAAAACAGATGAATCATGTATTTCTTGCCATTTTTGGCAGTTATTATTGGTGTTTTGTTTAAATTCAGACAGCAGTGTGTTCTTCATTCTTCCCTATTTGAGAAGATGATGTGGCTAAGATATTTTGACCCAAATCAGCTTATTAGTCTTGCTTTCTAAAACAGAAGAACTGAAAAAAAGCACTGCTTTCCTGGTAACACAAATCCTAATAGACCTGGCCTGTCTCCTATTCATCAGTCAAGACCATTTCCTACAGTGGATTTTACTGTTTTCACACTTTCATTGATATGCTGTTTCTTTCTGTTACTGTAAGTTAAAAGGACACTGATACCCATCCAGGGGGTACAGCAAGGAGCAGAAGGTCCCTGGTCCCTCAGGGGCCACCCCTGCCCTGTGACCAGCAACGCTGGCACTCAACACATGCTCTGCCGAGACCTAGAGGAGGCGCAGCAAGCTGCAATGCCACTACCAACAGGTGTTTCAAGGCCATTGTACATGTCCCCTGTTTAACACAGCACAACTTGTGCATCCTCCTAAATCCTGGATTTCTCCAGAGCTTGGAGAGCTCCCTCAAGGCCCCTGGGACAAGCTGGCCTGCCACCAAGCTGCCTGCAGAACCATCTCCTTACCCTCCTACCCCCACTGCCACCTTGGCACTTTTCCACTGGCCACAGAAGATTTGGGTCCCTGCAGGAGAACTGTAAAATCACAGGGAGACTTCTGCAACTGAGCTGCTTGGGATCTCAATAACAACAACAAACTTCTCTGGGCTTTGCAATGCTGCTGTCTGCAATGACAAGGTCCAACCAGTGGAACTGTTAATACCTTCCCCACTTACCTTCTCAAATATATATTTGCTAGGGGAACTAAGTCAAAAGAGACTTGACACCAATTCCAGCACTTTCCGTTCAAATACTGTAAAGTGTCTTTATTTGTTTTTTTAAAAAAAAGCTAACCGCGATACTGGAACTTAGCCTTAAATCCACTGTTTGTTAACAATCATAACTTTAAATCAACCACTTGCTATTGTGAGAGAAGAAAGACCACCTACCGTTGTTGGACCACCCTGACTACTTACTACTGTACAGCATTTTAAACATGCAATACTTCAAAAGTCCTGGGAAAGGCCAGCACTGTATGTGTAGCCCCTCAGATTCAAGCACGCTGAAACCACACACAAAATACATACAGCAGACGTGCTGCAGAAGACACAGTGCTCTCAGATTTCCATAGCAGAATCGATATTTTGCAGTCAAGCTAGCATTAAAGCCTGATTTATAACAGTTTTCAAATGTAACAAAGTACAAGTAAATAAACAAAAATACACACCATACTAAGCACACACAGATTTTACTAAGACAGTTTTAATTAGGGGCAATGTTCTCAAATAAGGGTTTTGGTGCTTACAGTTGACGTGTGAGCTGATAAATCTGTTTTACTAGATACTATAGCATTTACTAGAAGCTACAGCATTCAAACACCTTCTCATTTTGTCAGTAAAGCTACAAATTTATAACTGTCCCTCTGTTTCTCATCAGTGTGACAACTGCCCTCTGATTGCTCAGCGGCAATTCCAAGTCAGCAAAACATGCAGCAAATGAAAGCTTGGGCAAAACTGGACCACATTTTCACTACCGATGAAGATGCAACAATGATCACCGAAGCCTGTACACTAAACTACTGGCAAAAAGATCTGTCTCACTTGCTGACATGCCTATATTACTAACAACAACAGAGAAGATGACTCCTCTTTATCAGGGTGTGTTTGTCATCTTCCTGAGAAGTCCTCCTCTGGAGAGACATGACTACAAAAATCATTCATTCTATAGTTTTTGTAAATGTAAAGATAAATTTCATAAGAGTAACAGATTATTTATAACCTATTTGGAAATGTGACTTGAAAAAAATTTACATGTACTATCACACTCTTCTGAAGCTGGCAGGGCTGAGATGAAACCATGTTTGGACTGTAGCCAACAAGGGCCAGAGACCAACTCCTAGAGCTGCAGCAAATAAGGAATTGCTTGGCAAAGCGCAGGTCTGGAGTTGTCAAGGATCCACTGCACGATGGCTAAAACAAACAAGACTAGGATGAGTTGAGGACAAACCATTTTGTTGAGTTTACACCTGGGGCTCACAGGGAAACCAGAGCCAGGATCTGCATTAGGATTTGAACCAGCAAAGGCTGGCAAGGCAGAATTCAGTTTGAGAGAAGACTCCTGAAGATCACCTAGATCTAAACTTAAGCCTGGTGGGAGTAATTTTGCTAAGGCAAGGTGTTTGCATGTCCACAGCCAGCAGGTGAAGTTTTAGAGCTTGCACTAACAAGGATCCAGAAAGGGAGGTTCAGCTGTGGCAAATGAGAGGGATACCTGGGCCCCTCTTGTTGTTTCCAAGAGGATGATTCTCTGATCTGTAAGAATAAATAAATAAAACCCCGTGTCCCTGAATTAATATTGTAATATCATCTATATTATTTCTTTCACATGTAAGGGCCAGATTTTGTACAGTAAATTTGTTCTCAAGGCTACAGAAGATGAATGAAGCATTACACACGCAGGCAGGCACTTTCTTAATAGTTGTCTTTGCATTAATTCTTTTGTTAGAATACAATCAAGACATTGCTGGGAGGGGATGTTTTACACTAGGGCCACTTGAGACTTCAGGTTGTTTCTGGCAGCACATTGCCCTGGCTGAGGGAAATGGTCTTGTACAAGCAATCAAAATTCATCGTCTTGACCACGCCTAAGCTGACCTGAACAGGAAAGAAAGATAACCCCCATATAAAGTTGTACAGCAAATATGTTAAGAGTGGAGGACTTTGCCCTGTTTCACATGATACAGCAATTAGACAAATTATCTTAACGGCTCTGAACCTTTCTTAGACACAGCTGCTGTGAGGTGCAGAGGGAAGAAGAAAGTAGCTAGGGGCAAGCTGGGGACCTGGTTTGCAGAGAGAGACTCAATAAGGGAAATTGCTGGATAGGGGCCCCACATTTCTGGATGGGAATCTGGGCACAGCCCAGGTGGCCAGCATACATTATGTTAAATCAACAAACTCTGAAAACAGAAAAAAACCATGAAAAGTAACTGCAGTGCATCCAGAATATGTCTAGCTCACTGGGCACTTGCCTGTGACCATCCAAGTATTGCATGTATAACAGGTCTGAACGTGCCCCAAACACATCAGAGACCTGGGTGCATGCATGCAGCAGTCATTTTGCAGAGACTAAGTAACTAACTACCAGAAGCCTCAAGTGACCAAATTCAAATTTTTCCTTGTCTACACAATCTTTCAGGAGGGGAGATGAGGGCAGGGCAGGGGTGGAAGGGACAGGAATGTGTGTGGGTGATGACAGCACTATTTATGGGGTCCTAAAAACAGACTAACTCTCTGCATGGGCAGTCACTGATGAAAAAAACCAATGCAACTGCCTGCTCTGCCTCATAACAAGACAGACATTCACATAAACCAAAACATACATTTAAATTTTTGGCTCAATAATCTTGTCACTGAATTGTTCCTCTACATATCAACAAATGATCTGTTTTAAGAAAGCCTTACCGGCCACAAATTTCCCAAGAGAGGGACACTACATCCTCCAGCACTGACAGGCCTGCCTGGTAACAAGCAACCAGCGTGTATGGGACAGATGGCACAAATCCAGGGCTAGCATAGAGGAATCACAAGAATACTCTCCAAGACAGAGGGTAAGTTAAGAAGACATCTGGATACAAGAATAACAGAAAGGTACTGGCCACAGTTATCCTACAACCCTGCTATGCTGCTTTGTGTGCCAGCTTCTTGACATTTACGTGGCTATTAAAAAAGAGGGAACAACCACAAACAAGTCACTGTGCAAAACTTTTTTCTAAAAGTACAAAACTAAGGAATGTTGGACACAGAGGTGTCCAAGCCAGTCTTAAAGCAATGACCCTCACATAGAGAGTTACTGGCTAAAAATTCTCAGTCAACACTAGCTGAAAACATGCTCAATCCCAAGCACCTAGAGCACAGGAAGGACTGCAGCCTATTTAAAAGTCAGGAATATCATCAAGAGCTGCAGTAGAAACACAAGTCTGAACTTGGCAAGTAAATGCCTTTTCCACTCCTTTTTAGAAGAAACTCTCTTGATGGATGTTGTATATTTTGAAGTAACTGAATTTTGCATTTAAATATCCTACTAAATTCTTAACTGAGCTACGCATGGTTAAAATGTTTTTTAATAATATACAAGAATATAATGATAACTGGGTTTTATAATGAACAGTTTGTTGACAGAACAGCAACAATTTATATTATAGTTTTCAAACAGTAAATAAAACCTCTAAAAGGAAATTTATTTCATGTTTTCTCTGTCAGCTAGCAAAGTATCAACGAAATGTTAATGGCATTTATCCTGCTGTTTTGGTCACCATCAGATTTGAAGGAATACAGCTGCACCCATTTTTCCCACATGTTTTATTTTTTTTAAATATGTTTTCCTCCTCCCCTCACACAAAACTTCCAGCTGTTGGAGAAGCTATGCAACTGCATTTGACACTAATGGGAACTTCCCAATCGGACCATCTACAACCTTTAGCCCACGTTCCCAGTTGTCTCAGGGGGCAAAGGGAGTGGGCAGCTGCTCAGAAAGTTTGTAACAGTGCATTGGGAAAGGAACACGAAGGGAACTAGAGTCAACAAACTACATTTGAAGATGTAAGCAAACTGCCTGGAGAAACAGCACCTATTTTCAATCTGGTAACAATCTCGAACATTACATAAGTGTATTGTGAACATCACCCTGGAAAGCCTACAGTTCTTGTGGTGGAAGGGCGCTTAATCTCCATGGCGTGCTGCTTATAAACAACAGTTTACATCAAGCACAGGATCCCATCTTAGGTGCCTCAAACCAACTTGGATTAAAGCACTGTTTCCATTACGTCAAAAGTGGATGGGGAAAGACCCAGAAAGAAAGCTTCCAAAGTTTTCAGTTAACTTGTAAGTGACACTTCTAAGAATCAGCACATCTGTTCCATACTGTGAAATTCTTTTCCAACGTTTTCCTTTGCCCAGTATTTTTGCAAACTGACTAGTACAGCCAAACACGGATAGGAGACTCAGAAGAGTGCACATTGAAAGTCAGCAGGACCCTGGGTTCATGACCGATTTTATGCAATTGAAATCTGCTTAAGTATGAATCAAATGTAGATACTAGAACTCTTTACATTTAGATTATATAAACCTACGTGTGTATCCCTTAATACATGTGCACTGGTAAGGCTTGTAGACAGAGTTCTTCCCTGGTAGGTAGCCCCTTCAGCAAATACAGTCACAAAATTCAGAACACAAAAGCCAGTTACTGAAGAAGCCACCTAAAAGAGAAGAGAATATATAGACAACAGCTGGGCTTTTAGATTCAGATCAGTTCACACTAATCGCAATTCAGTCACAAGCCGACTTCCCTCTTCTCAGCCTGGGCTGCCTCCTCCCTAACATCATCCTTCCTTCATTTCTCTCACTGTTCCACCTTCCCCGCCATTACTTCTCTACTTAATCTAAAAGCATCAGAAATTACCATAGAACGAATCCCATTCTTCTTTTTGTATTATCCTGTCTTGAATTGCTTACTGTTAGCCTGGTTGGGCTGTAATTAACTGAATTGTGCTCTGGATCTGTACAGCAGCCCCGCTTGCTCGCTCGACTTGAGAACTACTTACGAGCACCAGCGATTACTTAGTCATGCCATGAGCAGAACAGGGGGTGTTCTGCCTTCAGAGCATGTGCTAGTTCTGGCAAACACTGATATGAAAAGTCACTATGACTTGGATCATACAGACAGAAATCAGGACATTTTTCTGTTTTATTGTTTTCAGTCTCTCTCGCCCCCACTGCTTCCCACACTAGGACAGCTCAGCTCTTCCATGACCTGAGAACTAGAACTGTAAAAGGGGTTAGAGTGATGCACTAAAGCTTCAGGACAACACCTCACAAGCAAAGCAGGCCCCTAGTACTCCCCTAAACCTCCACCTGCAAAGATTTTCTTTCAAGGCATGCAAGAGTCTGATTTTTGCTATGCTATACAGGCTGCTGCTGTTTCCCAAAGACCTCTAGCTCTGCAAGAGCAGGTTATTACTTTGCTGATGGCTCATTATCAAAGCCACTTGCAGAGTGAAAATGTCTGAACTGCCCCAGGAAACACAGAAGTCTGGCAGAATTTATTTGGGTTTGAACTTGCTTTTATGAACCTGAAACTCACACGAGTTCACTAAATGCAGGCTGACTTTCAGCTTGGATCACACCACAACTTCCTTCTATCTCAGAAGAACTAAGAAGGCAGAGGTTGAAAACTCTCCCTGTACATCATACACATGTAAGAGCAGGAGAAAACAGGCTGCACTCCTCCCCAGTGCCTGACAGCTAGATCCACTGGTCATTAAGGACAGAGGAGAGCGCAAAGCCAGAAAAGGCAGTTTCTGGAAATGAAGGATGGCAAACCAGAGGCTTAGGTGGGGACAGTAAGAAAGAGGATCTGGAGCCATGAGTCCTAGGGAAAAGCATCCCCTTACTTGTCTGGCTTTGGGACAGCCACCCTTAGGATAGGGACTGACCCAGGACATCAGCTTCAAAAACTGCCGTGTAGTATATCAGCAATGAGTGGAAACCAAGTCTCTCAAACTAAAAGCAGTTTTCGTGGGCTGAGGTTTGGTATGTGATTCAACTTCACTGAAGTTTCAGACACAGAAAGTTTAAGATAGGGCAGGCACTTCACAGAAAACATGGGTTAACCCAACTCTGTGACCAAACTGGAACTAAATCCTTCCGAATGGCCTGAGAGTTTTTTTGTATAACTTCTGCAGATAGATTCAATTCTTAGAATTTAACTTTCAAATTTTATTATTAAGCAGAGCTGCTAATAAACAGAAACACACAAATTTGATGTGAAAATAAAATGGTAGCCTATCTATTCCTTCCACTGCAGATACTGTATTTGTTTTCTCTTTGGACAAACACTCACCCAAGCTTGGGACAATTCCAGCTGATTACATCAGCAGTTCATACAGTGGTGATTACACACAAAAACTAGTCTTCAGTGTAACTCTACAGACTTCATTACAATTTCCTTCTAAAATCAGCAGCATTATTTAGAGACAACCTTATACATTATTAAATCTATAGCATCTGAGAAATAAAATCTAGATGCCTTTATTTTTCCTCTTCAGAACAAATACAATAAGTCACAGTTACTAAGAGCATCTATTTATCACACAGATTTTCAGAGACATGGAACTATCATTGACTTTGCAATTAACACTACAGGCCAGTGACAAAAAATGTAGGAGTACCTGTTAACACAATTTAACAAAAACAATTAAGTCCCAAAGTAAAGAGGGACTCAAAGCCTTTCAGTAGGCAAGAAATTGGCCACAGCTGGCAACACTAAGATTTAATGAATACAGCAGCATTCAGCAGCAATTTGAAAACCTGCCTCCTTGGGTAAGGCTGAGTTATTAAAAAAATCTCCATTTATAAACAGCGTTGATGGGATTTAAACAGCCGGTGTAAGAAGGATTAAAAGTCAATTGAAAAGCCTGTACAGATAAGAAAGCAAAAAGAAACCTTGAGTTCTGTACATACTGACTGTTTAACCTTATCTCTGTTTCAGTCTCCTCGCACACAGTGGGGGTAAACCAGACTGCCTTATGCATCAGTGGTGAGCTGGGCTCTGTGTTAGGGCTATTTAATTCTTGTACAGTGCTTTGAGCTATACTGTCCCCTCATTCCCT
>NW_010099870.1:45945-51568 GCF_000699245.1 Pterocles gutturalis | reverse complement strand
GCTGTATACTAAAAATCATCATTTACCATCCCTACCACGTACAGCTACCAGATACC
Organism: Pterocles gutturalis; assembly: GCF_000699245.1. Lineage (NCBI taxonomy): Eukaryota > Metazoa > Chordata > Aves > Pterocliformes > Pteroclidae > Pterocles > Pterocles gutturalis. Next base: position 51,512 of record NW_010099870.1, on the reverse strand, counting down.
AAAGAGAGACATAAAGTGTAAGAGTCTGCCCAGGCATGCTATGATGATTAGGTGTTTTCCCTGCTTTATGTAACTGATGATCTTGCTATTCTCTGTTAGACTTTTGTAACTGTACACCTTCAATATAACTAGTGTAAATATTGACAATGGGGAGGCAAGTGAGGATTTCTGGGAGGAGGAGAAGGAGGAGGAGCAGTTAGGAGATGAGAACTAGGCTTTAAGGTTTTTTCCCTCTTGCTTTCAAAGCATCAGTAACATTCTGCTTTACACAAAAGTTATTGTGGCTTTTAATTTATGTATCACTTCTTAGAATAAGAAGATAGACAAGAACACACAGCTAGCTCTTTTCATTCAGTAATCCCTCCCCTATCCTTTCTCATCTTCTCATCTCATCCAAAATCCAGCCTATTCTGGTAACCTAAGTTGCCTATTTCTGATGTGCCTTTTGTAAGACAGCCAAAGCTAAAGAGCATTTAAGGTGAAAATGTACAATACCACATCTTGTTCTGGTTTCCCTAGCCTGTAACATACCCTAACATTTGATTTGCTTCCTTTGGCCTCATCCGGGATACAATAAGAGCTTTATGAAAAAGCTCTGTAAGAATCTGGGCCATTGATTTGAATAAGGACTATTTAGCCATGACACACAGCACCAAAGAGAACTGCTCAACAAGCCAACTCTCGAAGCAGTTTTGCCATTTCAGCACAGGGCTCTAACAGTAGTGTAGGGCTAGGCAGCAAAGCTGGTCAGCTTCTGGAACCCAAGGTTATCTCTTGGTGCAGTCCTACAAGCCTGTCAGAGCTAGTTCAGGTGCATGCAACACAGCACCACAAAACATGTTGTAAACATATTCTGATTACTTATCTGTGATATTTATCAGCCTATGCTTTTTTCCAAGGGATTGCAGAAACCATTCCATAAACATAAGCAGAATATTACTTGCAGAAGGGGACAGCTATTCCACTGGGAAGTGGAGTTATATTTAAGAAACAAACAAGCCACAGATATTTGGAAGTACATTGCCATCATGCAAATTTAGGGTGGAAATGAAGAACACCAACATACAATAGCCCTAAGGAGATTCAAACAGCTAATCACCTTACTTGCTCTTTTTGTATAAACCACATGAAAAACTCAAATTCTGTAGGAGATACACTTTCCTAACTCTTACGGCTGCAGAGTTAATCTTTGAAACAGTTTTACTGTACATCAACTCAACCCTGTTTCCACTAGTCTGCCAGAGTGTGAAACTACCATGGTAGCAGCCATCTCCTCACTCTCCCTTACCTTCATGTAGGTGAGGAAGCTAAAGCCCTAGTACAGCTATTGTTTGATGAATGCCTTCTTCAACAGATTTCATCATACAGTTGCTATCTGCTTCCTGTATATTCTCTGTATTCATGAGTATTACTCCTCACATTTCATAAGTATGGTTTTATATCCTGCAGAGTAAGAATGATATTGTCATTCAAAACACATTTGTGACTATTCATTTTGCAGCAACGTATTCATGGTCCAGTCCTTACTTTGGATGACATACCCAGGGAATCCACATCAAGGAGACGGAAATAAAAGTAGCAAAACCAATCCCTCCTTGAAGCTTGATCTTCCATGCAGTTCCTGCTGCTGAAAGAATGAGGCTTCTTATTTCTGTTTGGGCTGCAAAGTCAGCACAGATAAGATAGCTGGGTCTCTCTATTTATTACTGTCCCTACCTGTTTATATGACAACAAAAAGGACTGGATTGCCATTCTGTAAGGGCAAGGAAAGATGAGGTGGTCCTTAAAAAATGAAAAATCACCTTGCATCTGAACACACTCAGGCAGCTACCTCATTGAAACTTCTTAAGAGTATTAGTCACAGGTCCCCTGCTTCAGTGCACGTAGTTAGAGGATTATGATCTAAAAAAGTGCACTTTGACTCCCTCACTGTAACCTCATGTTATTTGGGCATTTATGAATAGCCAGATCTCCATGCAGCAGAGCTGCTAATAGCATGGCATGTAACAGTCACACTGCAAACCAAGTGATCTCACCCAGACAGCTTGTGTAAACATAGCACAGGCACATAAATATGACAAGTGTCTGAGTGTGCTTAAGGTTATTTTATGAAGAATAATTACTGTGTTGCCTGGAAACACATAAATAGAACTTTTTGGGGGTTTCTCCCCCAATTTTCCATAAATAACAATTATGGAAAGAATAAGGATTCCTTCAAAGAAGGGGCTTGCTATTGGGGTAATTTAGCATACCATACTTTGAAGAGTAACCTTTCTAAATAGTATTTCCAAACCCCGCAATCTTCCTTTCGGAATACCTATTTCCATTAGGAAGTATTCTGCTGCTATAGTTAAGAACTGACGGCACTACAGAGTGCAAACGTACGCTGCTAGAACAGGACAATTCTCCCCATTAATGCATTTTGGAGAAGGACTATTTAAGCTCCCTGGACATGACACTGAAACAAACTAAATTCTGGAAGAAAAAAAAAGTTCAAATCCTTTGAAAGAAGTTATCAATATTTGTGTACCTTCTTCCTTAAACAAATAGATGTTACTTACTTCTTCATAAACTGACAGGAAAATCCTCTGGTTATGCATAAGGTCTACCAGAACGTCTCTAAAACCCAAGAATGGGTAGATTCAAGTGGCCAGTGGTCTCACAGAGAAACAGCTAAACCCCAGTTCTGCCCAAAGTAGAAGAAGATAAATCCTATTTACCTGCATTTAGTCTCCCCTATACTATGTCTTCCCTTAATAATACTTAGAGCAGAAATCTATTTCATGTGGAGCAGTATTATAGAACAGAAATCCCATGGGAGTAAATATGAAGTACACTGAATATTAATTTTCTGGTTTGCAAAATATTTCCCAAATAATCCTGTAAGAAAATAAGGTTTATTTTTAAACAATGTATTTCAAAATGAGGTTAATTTTTAAATAATGTATTTCATTAGATCAACTAATGCAGTTCGAAAAATTCAGAGGGAAGCTCTACTTCAGATCGGGCTTAAAAGCTTATCTACTTTTATCAATTGTATAAGCTCATCTAAGAAAAGCTACTACCTCTCCCCACAAGTCTGATTTGTCTGTTATCACAGCTACAACACTATTTTTATTCCAAAAAGAATGAACAAGCTTAGAACATTCACTAGAAGTTTTTAGTTTGGTTTTTTTTCTCCCCACCAAAATAGCAATTAATTCTTTCCTTAAAGGCTCCACTACTACTAATATCAGAGCAGAAGAAATACTGATCAGACAACTTATTTTCGAGATACATGCTCTGGATTAAGTGGGATTTCAGAGAAAAACTCAGTGCTAGCCAAGTGACAAAGAGGTTTAGCCAACAGCTTTCCTATTTTTGAGGTAACTTTGTAAAGTGAGCAAATGTTTAGTTTCAATATATAGTTACTGAACTCTGCCTGGCTTACCTGAGGAGTACAGAACGGTCAAATGAAAAGCGATAGAAAATCATTACATATTCTTCAATGATTTCATCTCCATCACCACTACGAGAAATATATCTGAAAGAAATTTCTACAGAACATCATGCAAAATACTTCAGAAACAGTCACAAGGAAACTACAAAATTATCCCAGCTGTAGAATAAGGACAGATGGGACCCTTGAAAGCCTATTCAAGACTAACCTCTTGCTTCAGCAGAATCAACTACAGCTTTGTCATCCTGACAGATGTTTGCCTAACCTGTTTGAAGGCCTCTAATGACAAACATGCCATGAGTCCCAAGGTAGGGTGCTTGAGTATCCTTATTATTACAATCTGAATTTTACCTGGTACCATTATCTGAATTAATCTGTCAACACAGAATGACTCTTCAGTGCTATACAAAAAAGTTGTATTCTTTTCCTAAGTGCTGAAGAATTTAACACACCATCAGTTCTCACACAATATACTGCTGAGAAAGACTTTTATTATGCTGTTGCTTTGCGTCTACAACTGTCTTTTAATCCATTTATAAAGTGAGACAAATGCAACTCTAGAAGCAAACAGCACCAAATGTAATGCATGACAGTACAGCTGATAGCAGGTACTTCAACTTAAGCATGGCTCAAAGCATAATTCGTTTATGGCCACAGTGGATTTGTGACTGAGAAGCAGGGGGACAAGGATAACGAAAAGGGTGATTTAAAATTTCTAACGAACAATTGCTTTGTGATAAACATTTCAGAGCAGGGGAATGAAGCTACTACAAAAAGCAGCAGCACACAATCCTACTGCTCCTGAGAACAATGCTTCACAGAGGATAAGCGGGAGAGGAAGAAAAAAAAATTAGGAAGACAGCACTCTTCCTACTCCCTAATAAAATCAGTTGCAGTACCCCCCTGGGAAGGGTGCTTCAAAAGGCTTTGATGCCATCTCTATTCAAACCTGCTTCATCACCACCTCTTGATAATTTTTGTGCATTTCTTGTTCTCCAGCAGACCCACTATTAGTTACTGTAACAGGGAGAGAGGTTACTTAGGTAACAGCCTTGGACAGCAAGTTAGTTACTTCATCATTGCCTCAGAAGATGGGGACAAAACGTTGTACCTGCTCTGTGCAACCTTCTGCTACAGCAGAAGGTAACAAGTAGCGGCCAATGTACTTCCGAAAACTACTGCTGCAGTGAACAACTCTATAAGAAGGAGGAATTACATTCCCCTCACCCTGGCATAACTGGAGGGAGAAAGTCTTCTCCAAGTAATTTTTCTGGATGTCCAGTTCTAGGTGATCCAACAAATCCACAAGTTATCCACTGGAGAATCAGCTCCTAACATTTCATCTCTTATTCTCCATTCTCAAGCTAGAGACAAGACCTTTCCACATTGAAGAGAAGCAGTAAGAAAAGCAAAGTGAGAGGTCCGTCACTGTGCTTCCTTAGCAGTAGCTGAAGTTCAGAAGGAACTTTTCATCTATACTCTCTTCCATTGTTTCTTTCACTGGCAGTTTACTACAACTATATCCCTATTCCCTGCTCACACAAACTCTGAAAACAGAAAGCAATCCTGTCCTACATCCTGGAAGGCCCATACTTTTTTTTTTTTTTTCCTCACACAACAGTAGCAGCCCTGTCATTGCATCAAAGAATAAGAGATTATTATTAGCAAGTCTCTCAACGCACAGCGAAACAAAAATAGAATCACAGAATCATAGAATCACAGAATGGTTTGGGTTGGAAAGGACCTTAGAGATCATCTAGTTCCACTCCCCCTGCTATGGGCAGGGACACCTCACAGCTGTTTATTAAAAGTCTTCTTGAGGCCCCTCAATATACTTATGAAAATTCACACAAAAGCAGGACCCACAAGCCTCCAAGCAAGGCTCCACCCAAGTGCATGATGTTCAGATTTCAAAAAACTTGTCACATTTGATTAAGGCAAAGAATGCGTGGAATGTATTTTCAAGTTTTCACGAATAGAGGTGAAACAGAAATGTGGAAGTACAGACCCCAGTTAGGGTGAGATGTAGGTGATGGATGGATAACAGTAAGTTTTTGCAGGAGCCTTACAGTCAATGTGAAAGGACATTTCTAACTAACTCTATTATGGAGGAAATGCAGGGTAGAAG
>NW_010099870.1:0-45933 GCF_000699245.1 Pterocles gutturalis | reverse complement strand
TGAATGGATAGAAAAGTGAAGAGGATCCCAACCAGCTTCTAGATGAAAAGACAGAGAAGAGGATAAGACGGGGAAGGAAGAGGAGGTATCTAGTTAGAGCTGAGCCAGGTGGTTAGATGTAAGCAACTATAAAAGATTCCAAACACTTGAATTTATGAAAGCCAAGGTAGGCACAAAGGGAACAAGACAAGACAACCAGATAAGGGAAGGAAACTAAAGGTGATTCAACTAGACAGAAGCAGCATTTCTTGTCAATCAAGACAGCCAGGGCTGACTTAAAAAGAGGCAACTCAGGCATAGCCTGATCCAAAGGAAAATAAAAGATGCACACCAAGTTCCCAGAAACACCACTAGCTCTCTTTCCTGCAGTTTGCTTCAACATGTGGCTCTACAGAATATGCTGCTGTGATATGGAGAAAAGACCTTTTTAAGTGTTCCATAAATTCAATTTATTTTAGCTGTTACCTCCAGTCTATTCCCAAGGAAGGAATACAGATTTGCAGAAACTTGATACATACCACAGTGGGTATGCTCATTTACATGGATCTTCCAAAATGCCATGGCTGTCTTAGGAAAGCCAGGTAGGATATCATTCAGCATGACCAGCCTTAGAACAGCTACACCTTGCATGCTCTCCACCTGCCTATGTTAGCTCAAGGATACTACTGGTTGCTCGTCTTTGTATGTACATGGCAACAAGAATCAATCCTGTAGCAAAAAAAAAGAAGGAAACAATGCTGAGTGCAGCTCCAGCAGACAGTGGTGTAGCTGAGACAAGTAACTTTCCCTCCACTGGAACCTGGGACTAATTTGTGAACATTTGTGCTGGAGAGAGGATGTGTGTACAATGGCATAGTAAAGACAGGGAAAGAACACTGTTGGAAAACTGAAGATCTCTTAACATCCAATGTTACTATCCCTTTCCTCTCATCCTACAAGTAACTTCGGACTCCCTGCCTCCTTTCAAAAACTCCTGCTGTAGTCATGCAGATAAGCCCTATTTCCACCTTCATTTGGCAATCAGTGCCAAGTTGCCTTCTGTGTTAAACTGGCTACTTATTCATCATTATGGCTCAGTTTGAGGTAATGATCAGGCACTTCAATCTACACAGAATAATTTCCCATGCAGACAAAGTCTTACAAAGACACTTCTTTTTTTCCCTACTTACAAGCTTACAATTGGAGAGCACCAGAAAGAAAACATCACGCAAGAGCAGTTACCACAGTGGGAACCCAGTCAATGACTACAACTTCTAGGAGCTGCCGTAATAACAATAAATGAATACCTAGGGAAAAAGACTGAAATCTGTTGTTTTTCAAATTATAATATGAATTGGTATACTAATCCATGAAGGAAAAAAGTCTACATCCGTAATCAAATTCAATGTGAAATCCCACTCCACAAATATCTGATAGAGATTTATTATTATTATGATTGTCCTCTTTAAATATGTTGATCTTATTTATCCAAGCACTGTACTTACCTGAAACTGAAAGCTTTATCATCAAGAAAGGCAATTCCTTTCCCACAGTTCATGTCTGAAAGAGTTCTTTTGCATCTGCTTTAAAAAGTAGTCATGTTCAAGGAGCATTAGTTGGTTGCCCTTGCACTATATCTCAGTGATTCCATATGAAATACACTTGGCCATAAACAAAAGCTTTTTTAAAAAGGTTTTATATAGTTGTACAGCTGGACTTGCAAATTCATCTGGGTCCAAAAGTCTAAAGTGCACCTCTACAGAGTGCAGTCCTACACTTATTGTGCCAGTGCAAGAAGACATCTGAATGCAAGCCAGCTTCAGTACAGAAAATGTGTAACTGTAGCACTGTTTTCAGCATTTCAGAGCTAATAAACCCTGCCCTTTAACGCGAGAAACAGGCCTATGCTGCCTGGAAGACACCCAACCATAATGAAGGTCAAGCTACAGCCCAGATACATACTTACAGTATCACTCTGTTCAGACCATTAACAACCACACAAAACTAGAAATGGTATCTGATTTCAAGCAGCTAAAATGTCTTAGCTGATGCCGCTCCATTCTGGATGAACACCGGATTCATCCTTACTCTACCAGAGAGTTCACCAAACTAACAGGAGTAAAAAGCAGTGAGCATTCATGCAAGTTGCTATGCTCAGCTGATAACCACGTTGTGAGAGGAGACAAGATCTACCGAGAAAGTAGTCTTTTTATAGCCTTAGCTATATGTAGGATCTGTAGTTAAACTGTTACCGATTATTTAAAATGAGTTTGTGACAGGTTAACCAAACCATGTGTGTACCTTTTTAAACACTTTACGAATGGCTTAAAAAAGAAAGAGAGAAAAGCAAATCAATAAGAAGCTTTATAAGCCAGTGTACATTTATTTACATCAAGACTCAAAACAGCTTATATTTTACTGATGAGCTGGGTTACCTACAGAACAACATTTGCAAAACAGACTATTGACAAAACTATGTAAAAGTATGCTGTTGTTCTTGCAGTACTGTCAAGTCAGCTTGGGAACAGCTACTGCTGTGGTTTCCTTGTGAAAGTGTAAGCACTTTAAGATCTGATAAGAGACACTGTGGGAGTATATTATAATAAAGACAGAAATTCAGTTTTCATTCTTCATCCTCATAAATTCACTAGGATAACAAAAGCTCCATGTGACATACATGCAAATAATTCTGGGCTTTAACATGAAAACTGCAAATCTGAAGCTTAAGTATTTGAACTTGACACTACCTATCAGTACTGGATGACCCAAGCAAGATTCCAAATTTTGTCTCTTTTCAGCTTCAGACAAGATATTTATGAAAAGCTTGGCTTACAAACTAGCAAATTTAAATATGCATAATCCAAATATCTGGATGTTGTTTACTTGTAATTCAGAATTAGCATTCTCTGTAACTGCATTCAAAAAATTCTGCTGGATTACTCACGCCAATTTATTGCTGAAATGCTAATTTCATACAGCGAGTATAAAGGGGGGAGGACAGAAAAGAAACTCAGGAATCATTCACTCAGCCATTAGATGGGCATCCATAAAGCTTGTATGCTGAAGAAAGAGCCGCCTTTATTTCTCAAATATGGTAATACACCCTCTAAAACAAAAACCACATCACTTGAACTGTAATAATATGGTTTGAGAGAGATGCATAAGCAAAGCACGAATGGGAAATAGCTCTCTGCTCTGTGTCTTCAGGTACAGTGAGGAAGTTCTAGAACTGACAAATCATAAACCTCAAAAACAAAGAAACCTGCTTGCCTGTGTGATAACAGCTCAAAATGATACTGTAAATTCTGATGTATTCTGTAACTAATATTTGGAAATGCTATGATACATATTTGTATAATATGAATACTTTAATACACATTATTTTTCAAAACATAAATTGGCAAACAGACTTTGGTTATATTACTCCAAAACATACACTGCATTGCTCCATGAGACTCGCACAAATGTTTCAATGGATCTACAACAGTCTTTAAAGTAGTCAAGAAAGCCTGTGCGATACGCTCTTCTTCTCCTTTCAAAAAAATGGGAGCTGTAAAGGAAGTTTTATTTGCTAAGTTTGGAAATCCATGTCCTGTTTACCTGAGCCACTACAGAACTAGTACAGCTACACTGCAATTTTAAGCAAGTAAAACTCTGGTCATAGATTACAGCGTGTATAGCCACATGACTCATTCATTTTGCAACTGTACTTTAATATCTAAAAGGCCCTGTCAATCAATCCATCTTTTCTGCACATCTGCCTAATGGTTTACAAGTAGAATTTCAGGCTTTTGTTTTTGACGAGGGAAGCCCGAGCTCTAGCGCAGGTCCTGCCTCCCAAGACCAGCTCCGTCCAGCTGTGACACAGGCATACAAGCGTGAGCATCTCTGGTTTAAGTGACAGTCCTGTTGACATGGCATCTTCCTCCAGACTCTTTGGTCCTCCGGTCCAGTCTTAGGCCACATGACTTGACTGCTAGGGAATAATACTCATCCAGGGAACCACAAGGAGAAAACTGCAATAAGGAGTGGCTACCAAAGGATTTAATCTGGATGAAAAGGGGATTTACAGAAAATGGAGGACAGAATCGCTGGTAGGCTGCACTCATCTCCTATTAAGGAAATATATTTTCTTTTTTAATAAATGGAAATATATTACAAAGATTAGACACAAAATATACAGTTATATCTCAAAAATCTATTTACAGTCTTACTGAGGGTTTAAATTAGCATGATGCAACCATTCCTTTATAAGGGAACTTTCATACTCACTTTGAACAGGACATTTCTCTTTTCATTTTCAACTTAATCAGAGAAAAATTTTCGAAGTCTATTATCAAGAAAATTTAGCAGTTTTTCAAATTCTGAAACAAAGACTTACCTTTTCAAATATGACTGCATAAACCAAAAAATCTAAATCTTTAAATATCTTGAAAGAGTACTGTAATTCATCTGGTTGTAAATTACTGGGAATTTGGTAAAGAATTCACAGATACTAGATAAATGTAAGGACCACTGCCTGTTTAAATGCTATGCATAAATTGAGAAGACTGTCTTCAAGAAAAATGTCTAAAAAGCTTCAGAGATCTGGCTTCAAACTTTTGTGTTAGCCATAATATAATGTGTATGTGCATACACAATATGTATGTATGTATGTATTTTTAAAATAAAAGCGTTTTCCTGACAAGGAAACTCATCTCAACTACAAAAGCCATAGCTGACTTCCTGCTCTTTCATTAGACCTACATAAGTCATCAAGGCAAATAAAAAAAAAAGAGTGGACGTTGCTACTTCTCCAGGAAACCATTGGTACACGCCATCTAGCATTCATTTACAGAGTTCAAGTATCAAGGCCAATCTAACCTGATATTATCTTATTAAAAATCCTTGTGTGGATCTTCTGTCCATATTACAGTTAGAAATACTTGCTTACTTATCGTATTTTGGTCTATATTGTTAATGGTTGAAAATAACTTGAATTATTTGGTACAGCTGCTATTTCCACTAAGAAGATGTTGTGACATAGGCAACACATGGACATATGGCTATATCATGGAACACACACTTAACCTGAAGGTGAAAAGACTGCCAAAACCTCAGAAATAAAAAGGTCCATTATTTCAGCAGCTATTGTCTCCTAAGCTGGAATTAAAAGCAAAAATGTTCAAACTCGGAGATGAGATAATAAGTGGAACAGAAAATAACTAAAAAGTGAGATTACTCATACAAAACCACCTAAATTTCTTTTTTTAACCCTCAGAGCTCAACATCAACACAAATTGTCAGACTAGAAGACAAAGTCAGACTAGAGAGAATTTAAGTTATTTTTCAAATTGGCTGGGCTTCTTTAATTCCACCTTAAGTGTATAAAGAATTAACTGAAATGGCTAATGTTATTTTCAAGAATTTATGGGGAACAGGCGACATCACAAAACAGAGAAACAAGAAACAGAGTGCTTCTATTTAAAGAAGGAAATAAAAAAGGAACCAGTTCAGCCAGCTGAATTTAAATTCCTGAAAAAAACTGGAACAGAACAAAAAAACAAACAAAAATTTGGCAAAACAGTTTCTAAGTGCCTAGACGATAATATGTGACTGAGCGAAAGCCAAAACTCAGTTTGACATGCTGTAGAGGATAGAGCCTCAGCATATCTTTCTAATTTGCCTTCTACAACAGGATAGTAGCTTTGAAGAAGGGAAGACACTAGTACATATTACAATTATGACTTTAAGCTAAGGAAACCTTTTCTTGATGAGACTACAGAATTGAACACAAAACTGTTTTATGCTGAAAGAGCAGCCATCGGTGGCTCACTGCCAGCATGGAAAGACATAGCATGTGGGACTCCATCGCAAAGGCCCCCTAAATCTGGTTCTACACAGAATGGCAGCCTGAATTATGGAACTGAGAGAATGCTTACGTTAATGAACTGATACTACAAAGCTTGAAAGGACTGACGGAACCTGAAAGGAAAAACTTGAACTTCTAAAGGTTCTTGACAAATTGAAGAAATGTTCTGGAATCACCTAAAAAAGGGAATACGATTCTTAGGGAAGAAATTTAAATAATGACTCTCTGATAGAAAATATTGCCTATACAAAGACAGTAAAGGGAAAGAAGATGCTACAGATGCTCTGCTTGAAAAGAGTTAAGGTTATAAAAGATTATGGCATCATGAGGTCAACATGTAAAAAACCAACAAAACCTTAATGTGATTCATGCACAGTAATTTAGCTTGCAAGACAGAGGAAGAAAACCTCTCTGTTTTTGCAGGAATACCCTGTTGTTTTGGTCAACGCATATCAAAGACGTGAACTGAATGCTCTCTTCTGTATTCTCACCAACAAAAGTGATCAGACACCGAAAAGATGACTGAGAAAAGACTGGGAACAGGGAGTAAAGCCAAAACAGCACAAAGACATTTGACCTAACAAGGAGGAGACTGAAAAGAGAAAGGAGATTCTGTATAGTCTTGACTGCTGGTAGTCTGTAAAACAGGCAAATAAACTTCTCGTGCACAGCCTAGATATAATTGATTCTTCCCTGGGGCATCTTGATAGATCTAACAGATCTCTTCAGGTCCTTCCCTACCTTCCCTACTCTGTGGTTCTGTGAAAACACATTTTGATGTAGCTAGCTATCCCACACATAAGGACAAAGAAAATAATCAACATGTACAGATGGGAAAGTAATTTGGAAAGCACTGCCTCCAAAAAGAACATTGGCAACTATAGTTCAGGCTCCACTGTGCATTTATAGTGTGGTTCGGCTGCCCAGAAGGTTAATTTGATCTAAAATGTATAAAAGTAGGAATATCAGGTAGAACAGACGACAACCTTTCCTGTATACACTATGCTGATCTGGCTGTTTAAGAATACGTTGACTTTCCTGGTGTCAAAAATTATTTGGAAATACTGGAAGGATTTTTATGAATCCTGTTTGAGTTGATAAAGACAAGAGGCCTCTTAGTACACAGCTAAAAGACTTCAGTCTAGGCAAATTATGAAAGAGAAAGTTGAGAGATTACTTGATTTTTTGCATATATACAGACATATACATATATATTTATATACAGTCACACCCCTAAGACTCACTAAGATGTCTGAAAAGGAGAAAAAGATTGAAAAAAAGATTTTTCATATTCATAAATTAACTCACAGAAAACTACAATGAATGGAAATTGACATTACACAAATGTATCTTCCAGAGATACTACTTCCTAGCAGCAAGAACAATTAAACTCTGAAAGCTCTTACTACAGGAAATGGACACCACTACTTCAATTTTTTTAAGCAAGAATAGAGATCTTTCAGAAAGATATACTTATATTCAGCTTCTAGGAGAAAAACAAAACTCCATGACCTACAAGAGATCAAAACAGGTTATCACAATTCTCTAACCTGGCCTAGCAGCCTAAACACTTCTTTTCCTCAGGTCTTCTATCAGATGCCTCCTAGTATATTCATTTTGCAGCAGAACAGAGTCAAAGGGACCGAATAAAAAATTGACCTGACGCAGAAACAGGCAGAAAGAATACTGTTTCACGTACCTCAAAGGCAACAGCCATATAAAAATTATTCTTTAAGTTTCACAAAGAAAGAAAGGAGCTTTAAGACTCAGCAAGTAGAAAACTCAAAGGGCCACAGGGAGAGGAAAGATGGAAGGAGGAAAATTAACATACCAGGAGGAAGATGCCCACTATCCATCAGGGAAGAAATGGTGAGCTGCCTCCTGAAAAGACTCTGGGCATGAAATACGTGCAAAGAGAAATGAAACTCATCTGCTCCCGAAGACTAGGGAGGGGGGGGGGGAAAAAAAAAAAAAAAAAGACATTCCACTTTCCCTAAAGGCTGCCTGACATGTTTCATGTTAAATGTACCTGAGGCTTTCTGTTGTTCCTCCATAGGCTCAAGACTTGCCTGACAAAGCAGTTCCAAAGTCACTTGGCTTTCAGCAATGTCACAAAAAGCAACAGTGCATTTTATTGTTATTGCTGTACTGATTAATCCATGTCTAAATCTACCCTCTACACTACATATAGTCGGAGTTTACATTTTAATTACTGTACGAGCTGTTCCAAAGGAATCTTTCCCTGCTCTAGAGTAACAACCAGGAAAAAAATTTCCAATAATAGATTTTGTTTCCAAGTGTGGTTACTGTCATAACTATTTAACCTTCAGCCCATCCTAACAACTACTGCTAGAACAAATGCTCCCCTTGGCCAGCAATACATCAAGCTGTACTCCAAAACGTTGTCAAGGCTGCTCCTGGATGCTCAGCAGAAGACTTCAGCAATGTAACTAATCCATGCTACCTGTCTGATAAAGAAAATTTAAGACTGCGAGTACAGCTGGATCTTTTCTGTGACAGCAAATAAGCATATTTGACATGCTTATAACTTACAGCTCCCAGGCTTAGGTTCTCAATATTTTTGTCACAGTGTTGTCACAAAAAAAAAAAGTAATAATGAAATTTCATATGTCAAAATAAATTCTAAAGTGGTTGGAAAACAGAACTTAAGAGAACTAAAACTAGGTTTTTTAAATTAAGACATTACCGTACAAAGGATTCCTAAGAATCTAATAATGAGAAAGATTTATTGTGCTGCAAACACATACATAACTCCAGAATAGCCAAGACAAAATATTTACTCATAATAGAGCAGGGGGAACCTTAGGACTTTCTTGCTGTTTTTGGAAGACATGTCAGAGTAAGTTAAGCTAAAAGAGATACAGAATACACTCATACTCTATAGCCTTGAAGAAATATATTAGTGACATCACAGGAAATAAATACTAACATTAAATTACAGTTATGTTAGATGTGTACTGGACCTTGGATAGGAACACTCAGAAAGGAGTCCTAAGGGATGATGACCTGGGGATTAGAAAGTCACCAAACAGAAGAATTAAAGAATTTCATATTACAGAGTTATCAAGGTTTTGGAGACTGCTAAGAAATGCAGAAGAATGCAGGAGGGACATGTGAAGAAAAGCAGCCACAGACAGCGTTAAGTGTGGTACATGTTAGACAAGAAACCGGCTATGGAAAGAAAGAACTTTGTGATTTGGGGCTGAAGTCATACGCAGAAAAATAACAGGAGACCCTGAACTTCTTCAGAGTGAAAATGTGATTTCATAATACCCACTAGGCCTATGGTTTTCTTACATTAATCCCAGTAATAAAAAAATGAGGATTTGGAATCTTATGTGTATCTACCCTGTGTTTCTATAAAAATGCTATATGTCCAGGCACCCATAGAACAGAGGGTGATACAGAAAGGTGTCCTTGAAAAAATAGTCCTAGAGCAGCTCAATCCTGAAGTCCCATTTCTTCCTGAATGAAATTTTGAGTTCACGACACAGAAAGAAAAAACCTTGTTCTACATGTGATATGGAAACAACAGAACATGGAAGAGTTTAGATATGTGAAAAAACATATATATATATATATATATACACACACACATATATATCAGGGATGTGCAGGGAAGAAAAATAAATTATAATATGCCACACCTTACAGATCCAAATAATGAAGAGAAGGAAAATGGCATCAGCAAGGCATACAAGAAAGGAACAAGCTGACTATGTTAAAGCATGTCTGGAGCTGAGCCACCTCACAAACACGGGAAACATTCTGAGACATAAAATGCTGCACAAAGCACACTGAGACAAAAGGTTTGTTTAGGAGACGGGGGATTTTTCACAGTACTGTACGGTAGGTTCTACTCATCTCTTCAATATTTTCATTAGTTTACGGTCACTTAAACATCTGGTAATTTAATATTATGATATTCTAAAACTGCTAAGGTTATCAAAACTTCTAAAATCACGATTTTAAATGTTCATAACACTTGAATTGAACTTCAGATGTCTTATAAACAGTGCTTCCTACGTAGAAGAACAATGGGGTATCACCAAAGCGGAAGCCTCAGTGACAGTGCAGCCAATGACATTAAAACAGAAGCACAACTTTCTGAAGTATTTTGGAGAATTGCTTTTAATGTAGATATTTAACATTAGCTCACGTTTACTGAGCTCCAATTAAATGTTCTAAACACTTTTTTAAAATTTCACTTCCAGCTTAAAAAAAAGTCTTGCTAATTTATTGCCCAAGGGAAGCATTAGCAGCAATATGTCCTCACGGTGCTACGATGTACCCATATGACAGGCAAGTATTTTTCATCAGAACAGGCCAATCAGGAGTTGTCTGCTTTGGTCAATACTTAATTTTCACATGGAAGCTAAGAACATATGCAACCTACCTTGGAAGAACTTTGCAAAACAGTCAGGCTTTATTCAGTTCATGCTGGTTTATTTTTTACCCCAACATCTGTACCAATACCAAGAGTGCATAGCTGCTTCGTAGTCAAACCACCTCACTCAGCCAATATAAAATTCCTGCGACATCAAACACTCAGTCTTCCACAATCCAGGGCAGGTTTAAGTTTTCTACTTAATATCAAATTCACTTTGCGACGCTGTTGTTGTGAGAAGCAAACTGACATTTCCTATCTTTTTCCCTAATTCTGAATCCATGGACAAAAAAGCAGTACCAATAGGCTTGCATTTTAATTGCTGGTGCAAAGCTGTTCAGCCTACCATTTAAATGATTTATAATGCTCTGACAGTTCTAGGAAAGGTTGAACATATTTATATTGATGATTTTCATATGTAAATAATATATTAAAATAGGGCTTAATTACGACTTAAATTCCTCCTCCTCCCCCCATGATGAAGAGAGATACAGTACACAGCTTTCACTGTAGGATAAAGCAGATGAAAGTGATTAAAATAGAACTTGCTGTACAGTTGTTCAGAACCACACTCTTGTTTTCTGCAACTTCAGCACTTCCAGAAGTTGCCGGAAAGCATAAATAGACTACAACAATGAAACAGAGCTCCACCAGAGATTTGAGACAACGTGCTCAAATACAGGAACTTCCCTTTTTCAACTCTTGGTAGTCCCTGATCCATATAATATCCTACATCACAAAATTTAGAAGATGTAATTTGCATATGGGAAAATGCTAAACTTGCCCTTGACTAAAATTTTAGTTTATATTCTCACAATTTAATTGGACAGTGACTGTAGTGAGGATCACATTTACTATGTAAATTTAAAAGAATATCAATACTCAAGAGGACAGAATTTAGGGTGCATGAATTATTTCAAACACAACCAGCACCCTGCATAAACTCCCACTAAGCTTCAATCCTGGAAACTTTGGCATTGCAGCACAACGCTGCTGCTGGTGCCTGCAGTGCATGGATAACTTTATTTTCAAGTCGAAGTTTCTTTATGCATCACAGTCTCTTAGACTCCAGAAATTCTAGTGAACAGCAACATTTATATCCATTTTCCAACGGTAATGTTCTTTCCCCATTTCAGCTCCAGGGGAAAGGAAAATCTACCATGTCTACGTGCCTAGACTGCAGATTTGTGGACAGAGCCCGGTTCTACCTTCTTACACCTCCGCCTTCTCGACTGATTTGACAGCTCCCTCCTATTCCTAAGCAATGCCTGCAACTGCTGCAAAGTTTTCAGAAGCATCTAACTGCACAAAGGGAAATCCTTCTTTTTAATACTTCTACCCCTGACAAATCTGAGTGGTAGTCATGGGAAAAAAAAAAAGCCTCTTGTGTAGTTCAACTGCTCCCGCCAAGTATCAAGGCACCTGCTGCAAAAAACGGATAGACTCTCAAAGAAAAGGTCATAACAATCCTTTCCAAGGATAAGTTGGGGCGTATCTGTGCAGGTTTTGCACATAATATTGCCTCAGTAATACAAAGCAATACCAATTTAGGAAGAAAAAGGGTATAGCTATAAAACTCCCCATTTGGGGAGTTACTCATTTAGGACATAGTCACAACAAGAGAAAAGTACATCTACTCCGACAGTTTATACCTGTCGATAAAATGGAAAAGAATTTGTAGTGCAGACATTTTAAACCTACAGAAACATTTCTGAGCAGAAACATTATAAAAAGCCCTAGAAGATGCAAAAATAACAAAATGTATCTTGATACAGGGTGATATCCATGTTCTATTTGATGTATAAGCCAACCAACCAACCCAAATTATTGACTCATGCACCTCCTCCCAAACCAAACCATATTCAGTGTTTTCTCCAGATCTGATTTAGTGACCTCGAACATTACACTAGCCACTTGTAATCTGTCTTTTTGTTGGAAGTCTTCCTTTCCTATTAAGTACCTTTACTTTGGGGGATTTCACTCTTTTCCTTCAATTTTTCAATAAGGAGAGGTTACAGACACCTGTCTGCGTTAAGTAAAGACAGAGCAGGGGGTGTAAGCTACAGTATCTGGAGCTTTTATAGTGACTGAACAGACTGTTTACATATTTTTGCCTAAGTTTCCACTTGAAGCAGAATGGTATAACTCAGTCCAATCCCTCTGTATAGGAGGCAGTTATTCATCAGCTTCCTTTTGGCAAAGATTTCTTTCACCTCTTATTTTAAGGCACCGAGGGTACCAAGGTGTTTCCTGCTCAGCCATTTATCACAGCAGGCTTATGATTTATTTTAACAAAAAACAAGGTAAAAAGGATATCACAGAGCTCGTAATGCCCCACAGTACAGGGGATATAATTCTAATAGCCACCAACACCGGGTTCCAACTCTGAATATTCTCCAACCAAAGCAAGTGCTTTTAATGTTTAACCACAGCACTGTACAGACTCCTGGTATATTCAGGAACTACTGTCCCCTCCCCATTCCCCCCAGATAGACTGTCTGCAGTATTATAAGCAAGTTGCATCTAACTCCACAAAGATAACTGACAGTTTTAAATATCTATCTATATACACACACATACAAACATTCCACATCATGTTACTGAAGCTCTGGATTCCTCCTGTCAGGTCTCACCTTCTAACAGGTGTGCGTACATGCTGATCCAAAAACCAGCTTGAAGAAACTCCTATATGGGCTTCCACCTCCATTTCTAGATTAAGATTCATCATTGTAAAAAATAGTTAGCAACAGATGATGAAGCTAACACTTCAGTTGAGCTTTAAAATTGGTACCAAGTTCACAGAACTTTGAAGTCACTACAGATTTGATAAAATCTATTCCTTTATTTAGTTTTTAGTTGCTGACACAACAGATATGTTCCTACTTCCTCAAGGAAACATGTAATTTAATTCCAGAATTCACTAAATGTTTGCTCTCTGCCTATTCCCTGGGCTGCATGATGAAAGATCCTGGACAAGCGAGCACAATTAAAGCTAAACATTTCCCTCATTAAAGGATAACAGTTTGGCCTCTATCTTCTAAAAGAAATTCAAACTTTTTTTAAAAACTGCACCTTTTCCTTGAAGATTTAATTCTTACTTACAATATCTTACATACAATAGAACCTCACACTCTTTTTCCTCTTAAATTTCTCAATTATTTGTAAACTACTGCATCTTCTCAGCATAAGGAATTAACCATTTCTTCTCTGAGCTACCCAACCAACCCACTTTCCATTTTCCCAGCCAAACACCTGTACCTGCCCTCCCCCATCTGCTGTTCTTGACAGTCAGTTTACCATCTCAATCGATGCAACTTCCTTTTTAGTTTCACTAGACAATAGGTTGGTGCTTTCCTGGATGAGGATGCCTTCCCTCTTTTCTATCACTCCATCTTTTCACCTTCACTAAACTGAAGTGATAAGATGAAACACAACAGGCAGAGTCTCGACTCCTCCACTTACAAAGAGAAATCTATTTTGTTTAATTCTGGGTAACTCATACATGCTAGTTTTTCCAAGATTAAAACAAAGATATTATAAAAAAAAAAATAAGACAACAAATGCAAAGACAAGCCAAGAGCAAGGAGTCCAAATATACATATTAAAAAAAAAAACCACACTACATTTGCTCTAAAGCACACAAGAGAGAAGGCCATTTACAAGCAATGTGAACACATTCCTACAAACCACTGTAACTATTGCTAATCATTTACTTGGTTTTGCCCATGTGCAATGTTACCCAATTGGCCATTTCAATTTTATCTAACGAAGTAAACGTGAAGAGATGTTACAGTACCCAATGTTGTCAATTCATGACATATTTTAGTCATACATGTATTGGCCAGGTCATAAAAACCTTCAAATGTAAGAATCTTAAATGAAAAATAAAACTAATCTGTAGTACATGGATCATAGAATCATAAAATCATTCAGGTTGGAAAAAACCTTTAAAATCATCAAGTCCAACCATAAACCTAACACTGCCAAGTCCACCACTAAACCATGTCCCCAAGCGCCACATCTACATGTGTTTTAAATACCTCCAGGAATGGTGACTCCACAGCTTCCTTGGGCAGCCTGTTCCAATACTTGACAACCTTTTAGGTGAAGAAATTTTTCCTAATATCCAATCTAAGCCTCCCCAGCACAACTTGAGGCTGTTTCCTCTTGTCCCATCACCCGTTACTTGGGAAAAGAGACTAACACCCACCTCACTACAACCTTCTTTCAGTAGTTGTATAAGGCAACAAGGTCTCCTCTCAGCCTCCTTTTCTCCAGACTAAACAACCCCAGCTCCCTCAGCTGCTCCTCATAAGACCTGTGCTCCAGACCCTTCACCAGCTTCGTTGCCCTTCTCTGGACCTGCTCCAGCACCTCAATGTCCTTCTTGTGGTGAGGGGCCCAAAACTGAACACAGGATTCAAGGTGTGGCCTCACCAGTGCCGAGTACAGGGGCACAACACTTCCCTAGTCCTGCTGGCCACACTATTGCTGATGCAGGCCAGGATGCTGTTGGCCTTCTTGGCCATCTGGGCACACTGCTGGCTCATATTCAGGTGGCTGTTGACCAACACCCCCAGGTCCTTTTCTGTTGGGCAGCTTCCCAGCCACCCTTCCCAAAGCCTGTATGGGGGTTGTTGTGACCCAAGTGCAGAACCCAGCACTCAGCCTTGTTGAACCTCATACAAATGGCCTTGGCCCATCAACCTAGCCTGTCCAGATCCCTCTGTAGAGCCTTTCTACCTTCAAGCAGAATCCTACAGGCTGAAGAAAGAGAAGGCAATAAATAAAACCTATAACTTATTTCTATAAGTCTCACTGTTTGGGGAGGTTGCTGGGAGCCAAAAATAGACTAATGGATCAGACTGACGAACAGAACTTTCCCCACAGCAGACTCAACAGCTTCAAAACCAAAACACTCTACCATTTTATCATACTGATCTACATTAAAGTGTAAGACTCAAAAGAATTCTCTTAGACTACAGTAAAACAAATTTAAATAAACCCTGGTTTCTTTGCATCTAATGAACATGGCCAAAATCTGAAGTATATTTCTTAGGAATTTTTTATTATTATTTGAATGGTGTGTATGCAAATGGAACTATAAAACTCATACCCATGGTTAATTCCAGATTGACCTGACTCAAACAAGGGTGCAAAACCAGTTCTACACAGACTTTCAGTTCTGCTTTGTGTAGGATCCTCTTCTGCCATTACCAGCACATCAGTGCCTTACAACCGTATGCAGTGTCATGCAATTTAGCTACTAGTAGTCCATATTCCTCGCTAACCTTTCTCCCAGGAAGAGGATTGCATGTGTAATATTTTCTTTTCATATAAATTTGGATTTATTTTTTAAATTAGAAACAAGCTTGATGTGTTCTTTTTTACACTCACGGAGGAAAAGGAACAGGTGTAATGTCCTTGAACATACTTGTTTCCCCATGGGCATTTATTTCATATTCTAGAAACACCTGCAAAATGAGTAACTCTGTGCTTCCAAAGTCCCCTCTATGCCTCAGGAATACAGTTTTCAATCAGAGTCTTGGGTTTTGAGCCTTTTGCAATCTAAGGACTCCTTTCACAATGCTAAGCTTTGTACATCTTTTAAGTATTGGAAATACTGACAAAATTCAGGACTGCTCTACAAAGAAATTTTAAAAAGGACAGTTTTGTTGTTAAAGAGAGACAGATGTTACACTGTTTAGGTCAAATGTGAGGTGACAGCCTCCCTGAGAAAACAAAACAAAACCAACACTAACCTCTTTCATATCAGCATGTCTAGATATCTATCACCCACAATTACTAAAACTAACCTCTTCCTTTACTAAATCTTCCAAGAATTGTAAAATATTATTTTAGTAACCTATTCACCTCTGAAGATGAAAAATGGTCCAGGCTTTTTGAGGCTGAGATGGGAACAGAAACCAAATCTAGCAAGTAAATTTCTTAAAATCTTACAAAAAGTAAACAAAACCAAGTAATTTAACATAGCCTTCCACTTCTAGTTTTAAAACGGTCATCATTTCTTTGATACCAAGTCATGAATTTGAGTTGGCTGGAATTTTGAAGGGCAATGTTGCACTTAGGTCAAATTTAGGGAAACAGCAGTATCTTCAAACAGAAAAACCACAAGTGTGCAGAGGTAAGAGTCAACACACTCTCCAAAAAGAACTACTCCTTTCTAGTGGATGATAAGGTCCACTAAGGAAGTAAGTTTCAAACTAAAGCATTATCTATCAATATTTTCTTACCCTGTTCCTTTTATGTATACCTTGTCGCTATAGCAGCTACTGCTGCAAATGTACAGTATTTAATCAAGTATACAAGATTGATCTACCTTCTCCATGAGAAACAGTACAAGTCTTAAATCTCAGTAAGATTTTAAGTCAAGCTACATAGCAGAATTAAGGCTTTAACAGTGCTGGTTAATCCACAGTATTGGAAGGCACTTGAGCAGGAAAGTCCTCCCTGAGCTTGCATATACAGGTGAGTTCATTGCTGTTCCCTGGGTCCATTTGCAGAAAGAAGGATACAGTCTCACATACATACCAGAAGCATCAGGTCCTTAAAATATAATTTTGAGATTTTGGTTGCACTTCTTCCCTCCTTTCTTAATTTATATCCCTCCCCACTTGAGGACCCAAAACATTGGGGAAAATGGTTCAGCTGAACCATCACATCTATATGGGTATACCAGCAACTCTGGGGTTTGCTTTTTGTTCCCCACTTCTCATTTCATATATGTAAGCAGAGCACTGAAAAAAGCATTCAGCCACTAACAACCCTCCTTGGGACACCTTCAACAAGGTAAATCCTATCAACAGGTGCTTTACTCAGTGTCCCCTCATTTGCATTTTGGACCCTTGCCCTTTTCTTCCTACTTGCAAGTGCAATCCTCTCCCACCTCCACCAGTGTGGCTCAGTACAGCTTTTCTGGGTTTTTGAGGGAGGGCTACTTGTACATTTGGGACAAAGGCACAGTCATCCCTTGGTTAGTGCTAACAGAAACAGCAACTAATACCAAAGGCCCACAGAACAGCATAAGGTAGAAGTTTCACAGCCCACTCGCCTTGCTAATACACTCCTTGCTGGCCTCCAGCCATCTGCCACTCAGACTGAGGCAGAGATGGGGCAGTGCATATAACAGCCTTCTAAAAACCTCTCCCAATTTGTATTTAGTTGTTTGAACCAGTATAAGCTACTGGCAGCCATATTAGCCTACAGAAATAAAGTTTCAAAGTTTAGCTGTGCCTTATTTAAAAAAAAAAAAAAAAAAGCAGCCATCTCATTGTGCTTGCAACCTACCACCCAATGCCATGACACTGAAAGCTCTTTATTCTTTCATATGAGGAGGACACAGAAATACTGTTCCCATTCTCTACGCTACTGATTTTAATGCTGTGCCATACCACTCCTTCCCAATTCTATTCCAATCTGACTCTCAGTCTGCTTAGTTTGAATATTTGCCATCTTTCTGGTCATCCTTGCCCCACTTCTCCATGCACTCTTCTTGCTATTCTGTATAATTTTTTTAACTAGAATATACCTTGGATTAGTTATGTTTCTTTATTCAATTCTTTGTCTGCTATTTGACCAAGCATACAGACAGTTCTATTGTAATTTCACTGTTTTCTGAATAGTAAACACCTAGAGCACAGCCCACCACAGTATGTAAAATGAGAATTTGTTTAACCTTTCATGTATGTCTTGTGCTTGTCAGTACAGAATGTCACCTGCTATCCAATCACACTTTTTGAAGCCCTCTGCTACCAGCTTCCAGTTCTACTAACCAACTTCGAATCAGCAAATGTTTTGGGAAGTTAAGAGAGTGTCACTTAGATAAAAAGCTAAGAACTCTCAGAATTTCCTCACTAGTTTTTTCCTCCTGGAGAAAGGGAAGACATGCCTCCTTTGTTCCACAAAAGGAGCTAAACAGCAGCACAATTTAGGTAAAAGGGAGAGCTTTGTTCTAAGGCCTGCACCATTCCATGTTTTCACCTGCAATTTAGAAGACAGCTATGGCTACCTTTCAAATTTAGATCTTAAAGCCCAGATTCATACTTCAGGCTTACTAACTCTCAGGTGATGCAAACATAATGCTGGTAAACCAAGGAAGCCCTAAATTGTTATATGAGCCCTAAGGCATTGATAGAAAAGGTTCCTCTCAGGACTTCCTACAGCTTACAAAAGAAACAGTCTTCTCTGGCTGCTTCCCACACCCCTTTCTTTATGCAGGTCTTCAGGAATTTCTGCATCAACAAACAAGACAGTTCTATTGTACTCACACATCTATCCCTAACTACACTAATTTAAAAATATTCCAGTTACCAGTTATTCCTATCCAACAGGAAAAAGGTTTTCTTTATGGCAAAAGTAACTTCTGCTTGTTATATGGCTTATAACTAACAAAAAAAAATTTAGAAATCACCAATACCATTCCCATTCCATTCCTCTACTTGCAGCTGCTGAATTACATATTTATTTATATTTTAAGTTTCTGAGGAAGGCTTTTCTTAGACACTTTTCCGGGTTAAGAATTTAAACAAACAAAAGAGACTTGTGCATCAGAGAACTTAAAACATCTTTTGCTGGTAATTCCTCCAGAAGTGCAGGTGTTATTCCCTCATCACTTCACTCCAAAGAACAAGGAATTTTAATAGGATAATATGAAAGCTCATAAAACCATCACTGAGGGTGCAAAGATTTAGGAATGGAGTGTTTAATATTGGTTAACCACCACCAATAATGTTGCAAAGCTAGTCTTTTGAGAATCTTGAAATGTTACTTCTATATAGATAAGGAAAATATAGGTGCTTATTCAAAAGCTGATTGGAATTTTAAGTATTACCAACTACTGCTTTTATCCATATTTAAATATAACAGAAGCAAAAACAATTATACAGGGGGAGGGGGGGAAAGCTGAACTTTGGTTTTAAGAGTTTTCTGGTAGTCAGCTTCTCTTGCCTTTAATCTTCCCTCTGCTCCATTTCCATTCTCATTCTCCTATGTATCTTTGCCTCTTCTTCCTAAAGGCAATAACACTTACAGTCAATAATCCTGTATTCAGTGTTTGTCCAAACCCTTGTTACTTGATAAAAACTACAAGTTCTTGTTTCACAAACTAGCTTTTCACAGCCTTCTGGTTCTGTATACACCTCACCTGAACCACAACAAATCATATGTATTTTCCATATAATTTTCTTCACTTGAAGTTTTTTTTGCCCCCCCCCAGAGGAAGTACGTTAATGAGTTCTGATGTATTCTGTTACGTCAGATACTTACTCAGCTGGAACATTCACTGCAGATGATCAAATCTCTCATTCAGTTATGGTCTTTAGTTATTTTACACAGGACTTCACAATGTTTTAAATCCTTAACTTTCAAAAAAAAAATCTAAGAAAATTCTAGATGTATTTAAATTGATTTAAATAAAAAAAGAAGCCATTAGCTCACTAAAACACAACCAGGCATAGTAACTTGATATTTACAAAAATAATGAAAGACGTTATGCAAGTGTAAACAAGATTTTGCAGAGTAGACAAAAACAGCTTTAAAAGAATAACTGCTTTCAGTATAAGCTGAAGTCAGTACATTATGAAGTCTGAAAAGCAACTTTCATCTCTAGTTAAGATGCAAGAAAGTTCTTCAATACCATATATATCCACCAAGAAAAATACAAACAACAGATCTAGACAACTCACACAGGCCTCATTGTACTCAGGATTAGAAAAAAAAACCAAACAAAACCAAAAAAACAAACCACCAAAAAAACCCACACCCCACTAAACAAAAAACCTGAATTCATCCCACTAATTTAGCTCGAGTATTACAGCTGTTCCAAAGAGGTTATGTGTGCTTGCTCAAGTCTATTTGGATATCAAATGCAAGATAAAAGATCTCTAGATGAAATGTAAAAGATTGTATCTTATTTTTAGGAAATAAACAGATTCCAGAGGTGTGTTCCCGCCTGGCCAATCCCAAGGCTGTCGTGCAGCTCTGCCACCTCTCCGAGCCCAATCACAGCTCCGAAGGGAAACTGGTTTTGCTGTTTGTCTCTGCGGTGCTGCTGATGAATAGCTGCTTCAGGGGAAGAGATCAAGCTGTGTGGTAAATCTTTCTATTTGTTCCATCTGCTTTTCTATTTTAAACAGCTGCAGTGATCAGCCTGGCAACCCTACATTAAGTACATGTGAATTTCATAAGAGAAAACATTTATGTAAGTGAAAACATGGCTTTGATTTGTCCTCCGATTCTCAGACTAAACACTGGAACTTCTGCAAGCAGCTGTGGAAATTTACCATTATTTTGTATCTACCTTTCACAAAAGGTATGGCCACACATAGCCTGATTTTACAGCTTTTAAAACGTCAGCTTTGCAGTTGTAGCAGATTTCAGGATGACTGCATTCTCCACGTTTCTTCCTCCTGCTAACCCCACTTTGCAATACAACATGTAAAATGGCAGAAGTAATATGCAAGCATATGTTTATTAGAATATGCCCTTCAAATATACAAAGGCCTAACATACAAGCCTTACTTATCTTGCAATTGTGCTAGCATAAGGTACGCCAATCTAGCCTGGCTCCAAAGGTCACCATTTTAAAAGGGTTGCTTTACAATAAAGCCCATTACCGATTTCTAAGCCGAAGAGACTGGCAAACATACTCAGACAAGCAATGGTGTTCTTTTGTTTTGTTTTCAAACACCATTCTTAAATTAAGCCCAAGCTTTCTGGACAGATCCCAATTTGGCTGAATCCTGCTTTCCCTTATACTTTGAGTATGTTGTTCTTTGTATCCTGACATACTGTGTGGCACTGCTGTGTTCTGCTAAACAGCTTCCTCATTTCTCATAGATTCACTGTAAAACTTTGCAAATACAATGACTGAACAACAAAATAACCACAATCCCAGTGTTAATCTCTTAGGAAGGAATCAAAATCATTTTATTAGAGAATTGTCTATTTGTACAGTTTATATTAATTCATACATTTCATTTAAGAACAGATTTTAATCTTTTTTAAGTTTTAAGATTGTTAGAGAAACGAAGCACCTTTAAGAAGAATTCCAGGACAGAGATTGTCATCTTCTGTGTTCAGACAGACCCAAAACTGGACATTTTGAATAGTATTCTAATGGTAACATAATACACATTTAAGCCATGACCAAGGGCTTTTCTTTTGGTTCACCAGTAAGCACTAGAAAAATACTGTAAAAAGCCTCTGAACAAGCACATTGAAAAAGACATGTCAAAGTAACGTAGAAGGAAAAAAAATACATGCTACTACACGTACCGGGTTTCAGCTCTTAGGAGCTGTACCTTACATTTATATAGATGCTACTAACTTCTGCTAACCTGTGACTTCCACAGGCTGACAGTTTTTTGTTTCATTTGTGATTTCAGACAGTTAAACACTGTTTGCTTTATTTCCTCACTCCTCCACCCCCATGTCCTGCCTCAGCAATACCTTCTTCTGTTATGCTACCATGTGTCAGATGCGTCAGAGGGATGGATTACTGCAGCCCCACATCCTGCGTGATGCAAGTATGTGCAATCTGGAAGGTCTGTTATGGATACAGGGCCAGTATGGTAGGTGCTTTACAGGCACACAAAGTTAGACAGAACCTGGCTGTACTGTCAATACAGAAATCAATACCTTCATGAAGTAAGTACCAGTGAAACTGAACAGCTGTTTGAAAAACAATGCATTGATTTCATGACACATCAGTTACCAGCATGAGACACTGTAGGAAAATAGTAAGATGACAGCAAAGTTTTAAGCAAGTGCAATGAGAAGACTTGATGAGAGACGAGGGAAAGGAAAGGCTGAAAGGAGTTCAGTTTAGGATACGCTAACTACAGTAGTCATCAAGTGCAGACATGAATTTGATCTATGCACAGACAGCTGAGACAGAATGGAATCTGCAAATCATACACCAGAGATGGTCTACCTCAAAGAAAATTAATAGGGAAAACACTGATGAGTTTCATGGTGTAGAGTAAATGTAAAAATGTTACAACAATAATACTCTGCAAGTTTAATTAACATGGACATAGAGGATCTGAACAAAAACACTACAGTTAAAGACCTGTAGTTAGCCTAGGCATAAAGACATTTATTGAATGCAATTTACCATTCATATTGCTTTCATTTCCAGATTCTGCCAGTCTAACAGTTGCAGATTCTACTCTTCCCTTACGATCGCTGGCTGTAGAGCTTAGTGAAATGATCAATTGCTAACTGCCAAATATTCTTGTGCCTTAGCAGGATATATGCTACTTCATTCCAAATATTTTATTTGGCAGTTGGTATAAAATAGGCATTAGGGTTATGATTCACTGCTTGGTTGTCTCAACAATCTAAGGGTGAATGAATTTCTTTCTGTCCGCCTTTTGGTAATCAGACTATTAAAAGGCTAAAACAGGTAAACACATCTCAAAAAATTTTCTACAGAAATCTGCATATTCCACAGGGTGGTTTTCAAGGACAAGAACACAAAACAATCAGCGAGAGGTGCCTAAATTCTAAAGCAATACTTATTATGTTACTATTAGCTATACTTTTTTCTCATACCACTCCCCACTGCCCCATATGAACACCCACACAAAGTTTTAACTAACTGAAAAATACTGCTTATTTTTTAATATATTCTCAAAGCTTTATGTTCTCAAAACCTTTATGGAATAAGGAATTTTCCTTTCCTTAAGTGTACCAGTGAAAGGGAGATAACACTGAATAAGCTTCAGAAAAATATTCACAACTTCACAAGCTACTGTGTTGATCCCCCTCACCAACCTATACCTCTTCTCCTTCCCACTCCAGAAACAGTGACTAGGCTTTGTCTCTTGCTTCGGCTCTATCTTCATAGAAGAAAGCAAGCAGCATGCATTACAATCCCTGCTCAGTTCTGAGCACTGCTCCACCAGCATCACTGGACGAGGCTCTGCCTGGTTTGAAAGTCACATGAAGCAGTGAGCCCAAAAGCCTCTGTCCTCCAAGAGGCTGGATCTTGAGCCAGAGGTACAGACTGCTAGACTGTCATTAACTGAAAACCACATCTCAAATTCTTCTACCCTAAGAAGGAAGAAAATAAATGACTAGAAGCAATGGGATTGTCAGAGCTTGGACCATCTCATTCCGTGAAAGCCTAATGCCAGAGTCAAGCGTCTGTTTTCCCCTTCAGCTTATAATGTAATACTTCTAAAAGTTAAAGCTCACAAACCAGCACTTGGGCAATGTAAACTGTAGGAGCCCAAAAAGCTTCTTAGTCTTTCTTTACATCTCTGCTATTCCTAGTCTGTTTGGTCCAGGAACAAGTCCCAACTATACTCACTCAAGCCTCTGTAAATCACTCCTTTCTCAATGGAGTCCAGTAACCCAAAAGGCCTGGCTGAGTAAGATCTTAGGTTCACAATGGAACAAGCCACTATGATTAATTTAATAAATGTACACTGTTTAGGCTGGGGAGATTCCTAGATTTCCAGAAGGGAGAAATCCAAGCACTAGCAGTGGATCATTACACAAGCACAGTCCCACTAGATTCTACGTTGCACAAACTGCTGCTTTCCCTGGTTCCACACTGTAGGTGTAATAATCCACAGTAAAGGGCTGAATGGAGTCTGTCCCTCCTTTCAAGGACACTGATAACTTACACTTAAGAGGAAAGCAACTGGGTTTTGTTTCCTTTGTTGCTGTTGCCTGTTTCTCCATTTGATATTTTGAAGATTAAAACTTCACAGAAGAAGGAAGGAATCACTGCAAAGGAAGTCTGCTAACCTGACAATAGGCCAACCTTCATTTTTATGCTAGCTATTCCAAAACCAAAAAAACAAACAAACAAACAAAACCCACACCATTTTGAAGTTCTATATTTATAAATCTAGGCTTCTGATATTCATAAAAGCTTGTACAACAAGGAGGTCACTACGCAGTCGCAACGGGAATTTTGTAACTAATTCATGTCACTTGGGGGAGCCTTCTGGGAAAACAGGGAAAGAAGTGGCCATCATCTGCCATCTTCTTTAATCTAATGCCAATACATTATACCAATAATTGTCTACAGCACCACTTGATGTTTGGCATTTCCTTCCTTTCCAAAAATCTTTAAAGAAACACTTTTTTAAGATGATGGAATATATGTCTTAGCATGCAGGCGTGCTTTAACACAGAAGGCAAAGTAAAAATTTGCAAGAGCTGTTACCAGAATAAGTTCACACAACTGCAAACAGTCCATTTACCACAGTTTTGTGAGTTAAATCTTCTCACTTCAGCCAGAGCAACTGATACTGTGTTCCCTGCTTGCCATATTTTATACAGCAAATCAGACAAGTCAGTTTTTTACAGGTGAGCTACTCAGAAGTTCATGGTAATTTAGTTCGCGTGCAGTCATGTGAAGTTACCCTGAAATCACAAGGCCTGAGTATGAAGGGAAGGATTGCAGCATACCCTGTGAGTTCAGTCACAGAGAAAGACTCAGTTGATCTTCAGGTTGCAGATTTTCACAATACTGTTCACAGAACCTCTGGTGTTTCAGGATGCTCGTGGCCATCCACTAGGAGCAAGATTCAGCCGCACACAGATCTATGCTTGAATAAAGTTCTGTTAAATAGAGTTGAAGCACAGTGTCATTAAAGAGACATGTATTTCATCTCCTATTGTTTGATATAATTAGGGGATAGGGAAACAAAAAGGCCTCTGCATGTTTAATATATGCTATTATGTCATCTAGTTGCATGTTTGCTAGAGGCTTACTTCATTTGGCCTGAATATAAACTTGGAAGAACTTCAGGTTCTTTTAATGGTAATGACCTAGTTCCTGTATAGTACAGTCAAGTGAAAAAGCTTGGCATGGGAAAACTGAAATAGCAACAAAAGTATACATTTCTCTTCAAGAAGAATTTAAGCTTCACCCTGCATTAAACTCAGTATGGTGTACAGTACTTGTTGACACAGTTTTGCTTTTCCTCCAGACTGTCCTTCTGGTTCTGTAACCCTATTTCAGCCATTTAGCTGCAGTAGTGCAGCTTACATACATCTTGTCACACCTGGGCTTTGAAAGCAAGTTACAAGTCCACCTGCAACCAATTAGTTCCTTTCCAAGTGCCAAACTGTACTATAAAGTTGCATACAAGCACCACTGATATTTAAAGAACTGTTTTTCTCTTCCTTTAATGGAAACTCCTAGATCATAACACTTTGTTCCAAAACTGAAGATAGAGAGAAGACTCTCAAAAACTATTCAAGAGACACCCATTTCTGGTTCAAACCTCCACCAAGAGCTTGTAGAGCCATCCAAGTATATAGGAAGAATGAACCTACAGTGCCCTCAAGTGGAAGGGGATGTGAAGTGTAAGAAGTCTGGAGATCTACAGTGAAGAAAAAAAAACCCTCTCAAGCCTTCGGAAAGGACCCTCACTAAAGAAAAACATGATTACTTGTACCAAGAAAAAAAAATTGTCCTTATAACATTATGGACAGACTATGTACTATAAACAGATGCAAGAAAAATTACAAAACATCTCCACTCTCAACTGCCTTTTCAAACGCTTGTGAGCTGGAAGTTTCATGTTCATTCTTACCACAGGAACACAACAAAGGCAGTTATCTAGTGCAGAAGCCTTTAAATGGTATTTGAAAGAAAAAGTATCTTAGTGGAGGGTCAAATTTTACACTGTAGAGACAAGTCTAATGATTCTCAAGACAACACCACTTCTTCAGTGCCTGGATCTCATAGCAAAGATCACACTTCAGTCTATAAACAAGGAACACAAAAGTTATATTTATTATATAAAAATTGAAGAGCGCAATGCACCTTACCTAGCATTCACAAAAACCTGCAAGTCAAGTTGGAAGCCACCTAAACTAGCCAACAGGAAACACCAAAGACAGGAGTGCATCTTCAGTCTCATCTCTATGTTAGAGCTTTCTGCCCACCACCAAAAGGCACCTGCATCTATTCAAGACCACAACCTCAAGCCCAGAGACTGGCGCACTCACTTCAATGGTCAGATCACTTAAACAAGATAGAGGCCAAGTTCAAGTCATTAATAAGCCCGAGGCAATTTCAGCTTCTCCTCCTTAAACAACAAAGTTAAGCTATTTAATGACAGCAATACTGTCAGCACTTCCAACTGCACTAGTCCAGTTTTACATAAAATCCTTAAGGTATTCACTGGCCCAGAAATGAGAGCAAAAGCTAGTCCAATTCTCTCACCTTGGGAGCCTAGGCATGTGAGAGGCATGGCTTTGAATCACCTCAGGCAGAAAAGGTGCTGAACCTAGAGTCCTCACTCTTTGGGAATGCTCTAACCACTAAGCTATTACTCAGGAGTGGGAGGGGTAGCTCTGGTTTGTTTTGTGCAAAGCCCATCTGATAGGTCTTCAATAAACAGGCTCCAAGAACACCATGTCCTGCAAAAGCTCTGAGAGAAGATAGAGAGGGAAACATTTAATCTCTGGATCCAGAGTGAGCTTTAGCATAGGCATGGAACTACTGCCCACTTTCAAAACCTAAACGCTCTTATGCATGGCTGAACATCTGATGACATTCTGCCTAGCTGCTCACTGACTTTACCTTCAGGGTTAGAAGGATCCCAAGTTTTGAAGCTCTGAGTTGGGGCACAAATACAAGCTTTCTGAACTCAGCTACAGTCTTGGGGCTGCAGAATTGTCTTTCAGGGGTTTAGTGAAAACCAGACCTTTGTCTTGCTGAATAATAATCATACAGGACAGAGGAATCACCATGTTGTTGACCATGAGTGCCCAAATGTTAAGATATATTCCATGTTTCAAAAAAACCCTGTACTCTAAAAACGTCAAGGTTGAAAAGCAAAGCATTCTTATGCTAGGAACTACCAGAAGTTGAGTCTACCTACATGATTCCAACTTTCAAGTTTACATTCTACTACAAGGAAAACTTCTTCTGTTAGGGTTACCTCTTCCTACAGTACCACCTGTTGCAGGACCTCACCTCTTTTATTGTTACTGTGAGCTATGCATCACAAACAAAGCAAGAACAAACTGGCTAGCAAGCTCTGTCACAATCATGATCTAAATGTACACCAAGTGTCTGAATTCCCATTGAAATGATCTGTAGGAGGCTACCCAGTGCATACCCAGAGCTGTACGAAGTAGTACAGTATTGCACACAAAACTCCTCAAAGATACAAGCTGTGTAACTCAAGTTACATACATATAGTAAAGGAGTTGAAAAAATTAGAAGAACCTTTTAATCTCTTAAGAGGCCACAAACTCAGACACTTTTATTTCCCTTCTTCTTCCTTAATTAGAAATACCACCTATGTTCTGATGCATTAAAGCCTGGTAGTAAAACTGTGGGGATACATGCAGTCTGTTTAGTCATTGGTACAGTGACGGCTGAACTAAGTTGAGCACCCTTCCAGGTGGAGGAAGCCTTGCCTTCAAGTCATACAGCAGGAAAGAAGCTAAAATGCAGCGTAGCAGCCAGGAGGTTTCACCATGCAGGGTCCCTTTTAGCATGCCTGAGCAAGTCCTTTGTAATAGACCACAGTCACAGAGCAAATAATCTAGTTTCTTCTAGCATACATGGACTGGCAATGACAAAGAATTATCTTTTCCACTATCTTTCTTTATAATAGAGGACAGTTAACAGTATTTAAATAGATTTTTCCTCAACTCAGCCTGGACAATGCAGACGTAGCTTTGCCCTGCTTGTAAGGAGAAAAGAAAAAAAAAAAAGTAGCAAACTTTATAATAGAGGACAGTTAACAGTATTTCAATAGATTTTTCCTCAACTCAGCCTGGACAATGCAGACATAGCTTTCATAGCTTTACCCTGCTTGTAAGGAGAAAAAAAAAAAAGGTAGCAAACAGCAACACATTAGATTTTACTTTACAGATAATATAGCTCAGCAGTAAAATTGATTTTATTCTAGTAATGACCAATGAATGTGTTTAAGCAAAGTTTTGTTTAATACAAGCTAAAAAGTCCTGAAACATTAAATGTCCACCCTCTTCCCCCAACCAGAATCTACTCTTTCGTATCTCTCAACTTAGAAAATTTGTTAGCTGCCATGTGCCAATTTAAAATTCTTCACTGGTAATTCATAATTAAAGTTAGGCATTATTGACCTAAGTTCACTGACAATTTCATTTCCTCCTCTTGCTAGATCCTTCAGAAAAAGAAAACAGACTGATTATGGCTATTTTTTTCCTCCTAGTACTTACGCTAGTGTTTTCTGATTAGATCAGAGAAAGTCTATGCCACGGCCAGCAGTAGAAGACACCATCATACATATTCAGAAGACAGATTTCCTTTACTTTTTGACCCCAACTAGTTCAAGTATTAAAACGCCACTACAGTTGGGTAGGGTTTTTTGCTGGGTTTTGGGTTTGGTTTTATTTTTATATGTGGGAATGCATGTCTCCTGTGTTTAGAAGAAGTGAATTCTTGCTGTATGTGTGTTCTGTAGGTTTTGTTTTTCAAAGGCATATTGATGCAAAATCTTGATGAACTCTACAGAGATCAAAGTTGGGAAGATTCAGTTGAAAATAAATTCCTTATAAAACTGAGATACTGAAAATCAGGAATTAAAATAGAACTAGGCGTGCAACTTGAATATAGTGGTGAGCATTCATGACTAATATATGAAGTGCTACAGCCATCTGGTTCATCTGCTATCACAAACTTCTTATTCATGTGTGCTTCTCTTTTCCCTTCTGTATTCCTTCCCCAACTGTATTACTTATCATTTCTTTATTATCTAGAGAAGTCAGTCAGTTACAATTATATAGTTTTTAAAGAAAACTAGTAAGATATCTTCACCATCAACAAAAAAACCCCTAAAAATACAGCCAATCTCAAGAACCTTTCAGGTAACCATTCTGTAACCAGAAATAGCATAAGACAGTAAGTTAAGGACATAAGTTTCATTTTTTTCAAGAGTTTTAGAATAATAGTGCTCCATTCACAGTGATGTTACTTCAAACAAATAAAAAACTGGAAATAAAACATGAGACATGAAGTCTCCTCAAGTGTTTCTTCAAATTCATTACATATTTCTGCACAGAGTGCATCAGCTTGAGTTCACGTACCTCACCTACATGTTAAAAAAACCAGCTGTGTAACAAAGAAAAGGATATGGATACTACTCAAAGAAAATGGTTTGCACCAGTACAGCTAGGGATCTGAAAAATTGCCATTCCTGTCTCCAAGAAGCATAGCAGAGCTGAACCGTAGCAGGTTGTCATCTCAAGCCTACTGCCTGCTGTCAGGCCCTTTCCATGTAGACTTCTGATGTGAAGCATGCTCAAGTGATCAAGAGTTTGCTTAAGTTAATTTAACTGTAAGCACTGGCATGGACTTTATCGATTTACTGCTATGGTAACTGGCACACCTGGTAGTCCACAATCAGCGAGCCGATTTGGTCCTGAAAACACCGCAGCTACATTCATATGACATTACATTTTACCTCCTAGGCCCTGCTAAAAGGTACACCACCACACAAATAGAGATACTGTGCTTCCATGCTCAATATGGCACATCCAAAACCTCCTTCCTACATCTCTCTACTCGTAATGTAACTTCTCAGATGAAGAGACAACCATGACTAGCAGCTTGGCATAGTGATCACAAACCTTATGGACACAAAAGGTCCAGGAAATCTGAAACCTGTAAGAGGAAACGCAATTGTTCGTAATAAAGCGAAGTACTAAAGTTTTGAAACGGAATCTTGCAGCAAGGTATCAAGGTGCTTTTGGACAAACCAACAAGCACATAGCCTCAATCCTGCAAATAAGTGTATGCTTCACTTTACCATGCATGAGAAGTCCTGTTAATTCAGGGCTGCTCTCAGTAATTACATTAAACAGTTATGAATTTTTCGGGATAATGTCAAAATTGTCTGTTGTACACAAACCCAGTGGTTTATTTTTCATCCATAATTCTTTGATCATCAGATGGTAATAATGTAACTACCCTCAGTAAACAGTTCCTACTGCAAATGTGACAGTAGGTGGCCAAAATACTACTGCTAAAACAACAAATATTCCAGCTCAAAATTCAAATCTTCAGAAAAAAAAAACAAAACAGCAAAACCCAAAAAAACCAGAAAAAAGCCATCCATAAAAATCTTCTAATTAAACAGATTTGTTTAATATCATAATAAGGGACATAGGGATACAAACCTTTCATCTGAATAAAGAAAAAAGGCTTTGCCCTTGTGGTACAAAAAAAAAATCTGACCTATTTCTGTAGCACAACTTTTTTTTTTCCATCTCCAAAATAACGATCCCTGCAGCTGAACTTCAAACAAGCCGTAGAAACATGTACTTCATCCTAGTTTTCTGAAGTTAACATGTTTAGAAGTGTTCTAAAGACGAAACAGGAGATAAATAGCGAACATTATGACCGGCAAAATTATTTTAGCATGTTTCAATCTTCACCAAAATCCTTGCTGAGCTCACCTCATCAATGTATCACAACTACTTGGTTGGGTAAAATCCTTCACCCTACCTCAGAGGGCCTTAGGAACTCCCTCATCACTTTGGCTTTAATATAAAGCACTTTTGCACTGAGGCAAATGAATTTCACGGATGGACAACAGGTACTTTTTCCTAACTTCAGGAAGTTTTAAGACCTCGGGTACTTATTTCACCATGTGACATCTTATCAATAAACAAGACCTCCAGGACCAAGTTAGGTCTCTTACTTGAGATGAGGCAGATCAGGTTTCAAATTCCAGTTCAGTCCAGATCCCACTCATGCTTGATTGGGATACTCATACATCCAAGGCAAATGCTCCAAGATATTTACTACTTTAACAAAAAACACACAATTTCTATTGCTTGAGAAGATCTACTTTGTCTATTCACCTGTCCTTTCAAGTCACTGTTTGAAAGGGGTGACAGCAGTACATTTGCACAAGAAGTTTTTATTTAGATACACCAATCGTCTTTCAAACAACCAAGCAAACCCTGATATCCCAGCAAATGCTAAACTCCACTCTCAACCCACACCAAAAAACTA
Organism: Pterocles gutturalis; assembly: GCF_000699245.1. NCBI lineage: Eukaryota > Metazoa > Chordata > Aves > Pterocliformes > Pteroclidae > Pterocles > Pterocles gutturalis. The sequence continues at coordinate 14,685 of NW_010099870.1, read as the reverse complement.
GTTGAAATAAAGAGCAAAACAAAGGAGAAAAAAAATCCATTCTTTATTAAATAACTTGCCTCACTTATTTCCTAGACTTATTTCCACTACAAGAGAGAATAAAAAAAGATTGTTGTGAGACATGCTTCAGTGACAGTATCCCCTTTAGGATACTGTCCTGCAGATGACTCTGGGATTCTAACTCAGAACATACTCTGTGAAGAGTCATTATCCTATCTAATTAAGTGAAGGAGAGCAACCACCACAAAGACATAATAGCTGTTTCTATTCCATTTTTGCTTATAATAATCAGATTGTTGCAGTAAAACCTTATACAGCATGCTGGTTCATTTCTTTATTCATTCTAATCTTCAGAACTGTTAAGAATTCCAGTAACTTCTTAAGCTTCCCCTTGACATCTCAAAGTCTCAGGGTTCAATACTTCCCAAACAAAGCTCAATATTCACAAGCACAAACTACATCAGAGGTATCACTCATTTTGAAGAGAAAGTAGTTTACAGATTCTATTATCCACATTAAGACTGTCTTAATCTTTAAGAGGTGGCGTGCTTGATTTCAGTGAGCATCAGAATCTACTGTTGCACCAGATAAAGTCTCAAATAAAGCTATTAAATTATATCATCCCTGGCTTCTGTTACTTACAGAAGGAGAAGATATTTTGCATAATTTTATCCCTAGTAAAGTCCCTCCATGCTATTTCAAAATGAAATAAATAATGCTTGGCTTAAGAATTTAGATTTAGTTCTTTGTTAGATTGCCTGCCTCTTACCATATTATATATACTTAACAACTTACAGCACATGCTGTTTCAAATTTCATTTCCATTTATGTTTCCTGGAAGTTCTGACAACAAAGGAACTCAATGCTTTTTACTACTACCTAGTTGGATTGTCTACTCTGTTATTTGTAAACAAATATTCAAGTATTATATAGAAGAAATGTTTAAAGCTCATGATTATACAAATTTGTATGTTTGTTTCTGTTACAGAATCAAGAAGGTATCTCGTTATAGCTGACTAAATGAACTACGTATAAAGAAAAAAAAATGCTGTGTTTTTTTGGTAATATAATTCAAGTACATAGTCTTTTGGAAAAATGATAGCATACCCAGTTAGTGTTCTAACAGAACTGGCACTGAGTGAACTACTTCCACCATCAGCAAGTGACAGAAGATCTGTCTCAGTTCCAAATTTGTCCAGCTCTAGACAGCAAGGTAGAGCAAAGCCCACTATGAAATCCTAGGCTTGACCCTGTCTAGTTCCATTCAGTTCAGCACTAGTGCAGCCAAGGTGAGACTGCTATATCCAAGGGGCTAACTCACAGCATATTTATTTGGCAAATCTAGAAAATGTTTTGTAGTAACCCAGAGGAAAAAATATCTCTCTCTCTAGCCCTTCCCTCCACACTAACAAGCTATTTAGCAAGTGCACTGAGACAAGTTTTAAGCCATTCCAGACAGTGCTAACTACCAGCATGGCCAGACAGATTTCTGCTTTGGCTGGACTGCTTCTGCATGAGAGACTGGGAGAATACAGTGAGGGTCACTATCAAATGACCACTCTGGCATCTGGCCCACTTGATCTCCCAAACAAGGCATCTTTGTGCCAGCTTCAGTGTACAAATAGGAAATAACAGATGCAAAGTATTACTACTGCAGAATCTCCACATACAGACCAGACTTCATCATGCAGGACAGAACCAGATAGGTTATATTAGCAAAGGATGACCTGGGATAAGTTTGCACCAAAGCCATATCTACAGTACAAGGCAGTGGACTTTCACTGAAACATACTGCTTTGGCCCTCCCACGTCAGCATCCCTGAATGAAGTGCAAACACATTTACAACTGCCAGCTGAAACGGGCCATTACAAACTAGGGTTAAACGGGGCTGGCACTGGAAGGTCAGTTGTCATTGCTGCATTGATGGATTTGCAGCATTAGTCTGGTTTATCAAGAAGAAGTATGGCACTGAGGCACTTAGGTGAGCAGCTCTGAATGACAAAGGTCCCAAGCAGCCTCCAGAGAGCACACCATTTAGTCCTGCAATTCAGACGAGATGTTACAAGGATTAGGGGATATGTCTATATTTTGCCTGTTTACTTCAGAGAAAGCTTCTCAGGTTGTATAATAAGCATTTACAAGGACTCTCAGAAATTTCTGATGAGCTGAACTGAGACAAGCTGCCTGTCTGAACCAACATTAAAAAGCTCAAGTCTTATTTCTGGGGTGTGGACACTGAAGTCTACTTCAAAGGCCATTTTGTCCAAATTCTTCTTCTAGAGTCATGCAAGTCTACAGTTAATGTTTCAGTTACAGTTAACTATTTTCTGAGGAAAAAGTTGTATTTTTGACTAGTATTTGACCTTAATGCCATTTCTGTTTATTTAAATAACACTGTTACTGATGTACGTATGTCACTACAGATCTATTTGGAAGTCTATCAATATTAAAAATTTAAAATCCAAGAATCTTTCCTTCCTGACTGAACACAATAACTGGAAGGAAGGACTTCTTGCCTTGCTTCATATGCAAGTTATTTCTTAAGAGAGAACAATTCCTCCATCTGGTCTGCCCCCTACATAAAATCTGATATGATATCTCAGAGGATATGTCTATTCCTGAATTCACCTTTAAACAGACAATTTGTGAGTGTACATCTATAGAAATCCTCAGTGTCCCAACCCCACCAAGAACTTGTTTAGAAGATGGCATAAAAATCTGAATTTATTCTTTGTAAAGTGCTTTGGTTTTTTTTAACCTCAGGATATCTTCCCAAGTGTTTTTTTAGCAACTGTTTTTTGTGGAAACAAAGTCATTCAGCTTCCATGTGAGATTTTTCAGAAGAAGCTTCCTAATCATCTCAGCATTTTTTTATGCACATGAATGAAAATCTATTACTACTGGGAACTACTTTTGAGCCATATGGCCACCCTACCCCAGAAGATCTGAGATACAGGAATTGTACCTCCTCCCAACACATGTAAATCTGCGACACACATTGCACTGCTGAACACTCTCATTCAGACCTCTGGCTCCAAGAGGATTATCATAGGTATAAGCCACATACATGGAATGCACACCACGGCCTATCACTATAAAATTAATTTTTGCACTGGAAACACCATGAAGCAGCCATATTTTTCACTGCCCTTGGCCATAGTGATTTCTGCCCTGAATTTGAAGTGTATGAAGACTCTACTTCCCCCAAATCTCTTTTACCAGAGTGAGCAAATATACTAGCTAACTCTAAAAAGTAGGAAAAAACGCAGAACAGTCTATGTTTCAGTATCAGGTATTCACTTAATGCATAAGTTATAAATAGTTAACTACTACCTTTACAATTTAAAATTTCAAGATATTCTTACATTGTGCAATACAAAAAGTATTTTCTGTGTTAAAAAGCTTTAATTCCTAATGAAACCTCACCCAAAAACTTGAATCCTTTAACAGAAAGACCTGACACCAAATACTGAAAGAAAGAGAAGCACCCTTTGACCTTCCCAATTTACACATACTCTTCTTCCAACAGAGTCCAGGCAACATCAGCCAAGTAGAGTTGCCATGTTCTGAACAGTGAGAAAAGCAGAACACTAGATGCCAAGATACCAATATGCCTTCTAAAAGCCAGACAGAATTGTTTCCATTTGGCCTCTTTTCTTGTGTCCTGGAACAGAATAGTAGCAATAAAAATATCAGAATTAAGCTTCTCTTATAGAACACTATTTATACATTAAGTTCAATTTAAATATAAGCAACTGTTATAACCATAACCTGTTTCAAAAAATAAGTAATCTAGGTAAAGTTACAATGCTTCTAAAACCTTTTTCTGTAACACAAGCAGGAAGGACAAAATAGACACATATGAAGTTAGGGCAAATATTGAAAGCAATCTTGTCCTGATAAGGACTTATCTTCATAACACGAGCAGCTCCAGAAAATGTTACGTGTATGGCAGTTGCCAATTATTTAGTACTGTTAAATGGACGTAAGTTTGCATTCAGCATTAATTCAAAAAGCAGAGAAATAGAAAGTTCAAGAAAAGCTTTTTCCTCTCTTCAGTCTTTCTTCTACATGGAAATCAGTGCAAATCTAGATCAGAACTAAACTTTAAATAAATGGAAAATCCAAACAAACAGTTTAATCTGCGCGGCATGTGCTGTTGGCAAACAGGCTGCATTTTAAAGCTAAAAGTTTTGTTGCACCAAAACACCAGAAACAGCGGAGACTCAGCAACAAGCTGCAATGGAAAAAAATCTTTCAGAAAAGAGGTTCCCCTCCTCCTTCAGAAAGAAAAAAAAAAAAAAGGCAACAGGAAAGGCTTTAGAGCTTTAAATAAGATTCCATTTTCAAGTTTGTTCCTCCTTTGAACAAATACCATATTATTCCATGTTTACTATCTAGGAGTTAAGGAATCCTTAACTAAAATACCTGTTTCAGAAGAGCAACTATTTAAAAAACAATTCAATAGCAAGCAAGAATATCACAGGAGGAAAATTTAGCTAAGAGGTTGTTACACCTTGAGTCTCAAAACTTAGGCTCGCAGAGCCAGTGAGATATTTAGGTAGACAAAAGACTTGCCAGGAAAGACTTGCAACTGAGAAAATCTTATTGCTGACTGCAGAAAGCACAGAAAAGAGAAGATACAATTTCAATTAATTTACAGTAAAAAATAACCACATTTTCAGAAGCACTGTGCTTTCCTTTAGCATAATGCCTGGATTGCAAGTAAATTCTTATAGTTGCACAGAAGGAAGATTTATATCAGATTACACGACATAAGTAGCAGTATATGTTCTAGCATCACCTCTGCTTTTAAAATAGCAGCCCAATGTATTTTGGGGTCATATTCAGGCACTAGTACACCACACTGGCTGATACTTTTGTCCCAAAATTACTTGGAAGAACAAGTTTTGTTTCTCCCTAAAGCTGGAGTAAGGAAAATGGTTAATTGTTTACTAGGTTTAAATAGAACTAAAGCAGTTCACCTTCCCAACCCAGCTTTTGGCAGCAATCTAACCTAAGCTTTCCAGAAGAAAACATAAAGAAAAAAAAATAAAGTCAAAGTCACTGGAAACATCAAGAAAGTGGTAAACAAGAGAAAAACCACCACTGAACTTTTTGGATTTAATTCATGTATGTAGGTCCAAGTGAAGATTTCCATGTTTCACTTGATTTCTCGAGAGAGAGCTAAGCTCAGACACAACCCCCGCCCCCCTTAAACTGTAAACAACTTACTGGAATAGAAAACCATACTGACAGCGAACCATATTTTTGGAAATTTAAACACTCAGTATCCAGAGAAAAATATAGTCAAGCTTTCAAAACTATTTTTCTGTTCCACAATGGTATATTCAGTACTTTTCCACTATGCTTATTTTAAAAGAAGTCCTGACCTGAAGAAACAGTCAAGAGTAAGATGACAAAAGAGCAAGAATTTCTTCAATGTTCATTTTGCACTTTTGCACAGTGAGACGATGTAATTTTCTTTTAAACAATGTACTTTTGTCAAGCTAATAGAAGATTAATTATTTTACATAACCTAGGAGTCCATAAATTTTTTCTGAATACTTTGACTACTATATGTTAATTTCTAAACCTTTCCAAATTCTTAGTGCTTTTTAGTTTGATTGAACATCTCCTGAAGATGCATAAAATTTCTCCATATGTGAGCAAAAAGCATCCAAATGCATGCCAACACCCCAAAATGAAGACAGTTATTTACATACCGAATGGGGAAAACAAATTAGAATATTATTTTTTTAAAACAATTATTTTTTAAAAAGAAAATAGAAATAAGCTGCCTTTTAGCAAAATCAATGCAGCGAGGGGAAACATTACTGCTACCCATACACCATTAGTATCAGAGTGAGAAAAATAGCTTAAGATAAAGGACTAAGTTGACACTACAATACATGAGTGTAGACTGGAAAGGATAATCTCCAGCTATGAAGTTAAAAGAACAGCCAACTTCTAGAATTACCTCTTGAAAAAGAAACAGAAGGAAAAAAAAATCTAAAACAGCTCATGTTTCTTAGCAGGTCCTCAATCAGGAGAACAGATGCTGTTATTTACAAAATGCATTCAAGCTGAAGCATTTCTGGTTTCTACAGATCTCTAGATATTAGCTCCTATAACAAAAATCGGAAAACAAACCTTTTTTTAATGTAAGCCAGCAATGCGCATCCTACAGTTGCCTACCTCATTAGTAAATAATAAGAGATGAGGAACTGTTTGTGTTCAATTTCTTCAGTTTGAAGTATTTTACTGCAGTCAAAAAATAAAAATCAGTCAAGCCAATATTATCAAATGTGTGCTTCACACTTCACTTCTTTTGAAAATAAAAATTCTAGTTATGATGTCCTAAAAAATCAATTCAGCAGAATCACATAAACCCATAAGTTTACAGATCAAGTTATCCCAAACAATTATAAGAAAAAGTTGACTAAGCAAAGCTAATTTCCATACAAGAAGGATAGCTTACAGATAGCATGGAAAATTATGGAAAGGCTCCAAACACAGAAACAGCATCTGAAGTGACCCAGATATCCTACTTTAGGTCTCTTTGAGAACCTCCACTGTTTTCAAGCAACTCTTTATTCCAACCAAAGACATTCTCAGGGTCAGGCAATTCTGCAATTGACAAGCTCAACAAAAGAAAATGTTCCTTCATCTCTCTCAACAGACTGAAGCCTTCAGAAAGGAGGCAACTAGGCTGAAGGACAGAGGAGTCAGACAAGGTTATCTAAGGACTATTGACAATTTAAGTTTTTAAAAACATATGTTCACACTCCTGCTCAGAACATTCCCTGACATGTCAAGATGAAGTCTTCTCCCTTAACTTCTCCAGCCAGCCTCACCACACACATGTGATACAGACCTGTTGTTGTGGTTTTGTGTGGTGGGTTTGTCTGGGAGCAGGGATGGGCCACAGTAATGGCTCCTGTCAGGAGCTGCTAAAGGTTTCCCTGGACTCCGGCTCTGCTGGCAGCAAGGGAGGTGCTGCAGTGCCGGCCCCTGTAAGTAACTGCTAAGAGTTCCCCTGGCTCAATCTGCTCTGGCAGCAAGGGAGGGGCTGCAGTGGTGGCTCCTGTGACTACTAGGAGTTCACCCCCACCCCTTGCTCCAAGGGTTTAGTAAGGGGGAGTGGGGGAAGGAGTACCACCAACCTAGCCCCTGTGAGAAACTGCTGGAAGTTTCCCCAGCTCCAGGCTGGACCCACCCCTGGCCAGGGCTGAACCCATCGGCACCTCTGCAAATGACATACTGAAGAGGGAGCACAGAAGATGGGGGGGCACAGCCCCAGGCAGGGCCCAGCATCCAGCTGCCTGCCTGGCTTCTGCTGTAGCCTGGCCTGCTGTAGCCCAGGCCTCCGCCATGGCTCACCCAAGAGTCAGTTTTCTTGGGAGCTGATGAAAGACCTGCGGCAGAGAGAGAAGCAGGACCCGAGAGGAGATGACTACACAGACATGCCAGTCAGTGAAGAGAAGCAAGAGGAAGGAGCCCCCCCCAGGAATTTCCCCTGCAGCGTGGTGAAGATTCATGGTGACGCACCGTTTGTCCCTTGGTGCAGCCCATGAGAAGATGCAGCCGTGGAGGACCCCATATAGGAATTATGGAGAAAACCCACACCGGAGCCAGGCAGTCGTCAGGGGACTGTGGCCCCGTGGGGAAAAGGACTCACACTGGAGCAGTTTTTGAGAAGGACTCTCCCGTGAGAAGGGACCCCACGCTGGAGCCAGGAAAGACTGTGAGGAACGCTCCCGGACCACAGCCCCCATTCACTGCCCCCTGTGCCACTGGGGGGAGAAGGTGGAAAAATCGGGAACAAAGAAGAGAGGGTTGAGGGAAAGGTGCCTTTTTAAGATGTAGTTCTCTCTCTTATTATCTTAATTCTGGTTTTGATTGTTAATTGTTTTTAATTGTTTTAGTGTTTCCCCAAGCTGAGTCGGTTTCTTGCCCCTGACCATAAGTGGTGAGTGAAACCCTCCCTGTCCTGCCTCAGAGGATGAGGTGGCCTCTCTAAACTATGACACCTGTCATCAGAACATGTTTACAATAAATACTGTGTAGGCACAGCTCTTTTCTGTAGGCTAGCAAAAGCTGTAAATAAGACGAATCATTTAAGTGCATCATGTCCTTACTTCAGCATCTCTCCCAATATTGAGAAGAACAAGAGTATCTAAACACCACAAAAAAAAAAAAAACCTGGAACAGACAAATGTTTTCTGAACTAGCAGTCTGGCAGAGTGACACGTGGCTTTTGAAGGGAGCAACCTACAAGACATAATGAAACCCATTCCACCTAGTGGCTGGAAGAGACAAGATACTTCTGCTCTGAAGTGAACTCATGAAAAAAGGACGTCGTCATTCATTTTACATGAGAGTGCAATGGGAAACAGAAACTGATTTGGGTATTGGCATTGTGCAAGGAGACTAGTCAGCTTCCAGATGGATCAGATTCATCACCACCAGTGAGGATACTGTATGTAAATGTGTGGGCTTGAACAGACTATATAATCTGAGACACCCTTCCATGGTGACTGACCAACAGTAAGCGTCAAAGGGGAACATCACTATCACACAGTAGGACACAGTCTTAACTTGGACAAAAAAAGTCCCACAACCTAACAAATCTGCCTAGCTACAGATTTCAAAGTTTACTAAATAAAGTTATTTCTGTTGTGCAGGAACGCTAAAAAGTCTGAAGACAAAGTTATGAAGTAATTTATCAAAGATTACACCAAAAGTAGATTAAAGCTTTGGAAAGTTGGACAGTTTCCTGTAATACCAGAGTCATCAGGATAAACTATTTCAAAGCAAGGAGCATGTTACTTACTACTCTTAACAAGCATGCACCACAGAGCTCAGACATGGTGCATACACAAACCAAAGAGACTGTGAACTCTGTTGTGAGAAAAATCTATCAATGAAACAGAAACACAACTCCTATTTTATCCTTTATGGACATACACAGGGGAACTACTACCACCTCCTCTCCTGGCAAAAGCTTTCTTTGTCCCATGCACTATGGGGAGGAAGAGGACAGGATGCCTGCTCTGGCTGTGACTACAAGTCTTTCCATCCTTTCTGGATGCTCATTTAATTTAAACCCATAAAAGTATTTTTCTGGGATTTGAAAAGGTAAGGGTATCCCATTCCATGCCCCCTGTCAAGCAAGCCTAGGTCACAGGCAGTGCCCAGAGATCATAATATGAGAGGATATGTATTTGGCTACTGACATGACCCCTCTCTTGTTATGTGCCATACAGCCCTCTATGCAAACTGTGGGATTCTGTTCCATTTATCCACCAGAGCAGTAGGCCTAAGAAAACACGGAGGTAGTCAAAGTCCTCCCAAGGCCATGTGCTGCTTTTCAGTAAGAGACAAGAGGTTCCAGACCACAGGTTCCAATGCTACCTATCTGGTAGATACGGTCTTGGAGATCAAAGGGAAAGCACTTAGAGGGTATGTCCCTGCAAGCAGTTACCAACACAAAACACAGAAACAGAGGCAGAAAAGAAAAATCATCCAGTTAGTAACGTTCTGCCTTTCCCAGGGAGAGGTCAAATAAGCATATCACTCCTGCCTGATGTTTAAGAACAGACCAAGAGTTCTAGTTCTGGATAGTCTATGCGTTTGCTTTATTATCCTAATCATTGAAATTTTCCCCCAAATGTCTCAGCCAAGTCTTGACAGAATTTAGATCACCTGATCATTTATTCTAGCTCATGTTTCCTTCCTTTTTGCAGCAGTCCATTCATCCCCTCCATCCCCCATTTATTTGGGAACATATTGTCTTAGGCTCCTTTTCAGCTGACCGTACCACCACTAAGTTCTTCAAACATTCTTCACAAAAAAACCAGAGGTCTAGAAGATATGATACCAGCTCCCATTAACTATTAACATACTTTTTAAATTCTACGGTTGCTCTCCAATATTCTTACTCTCCCTCCCAGCGTGTAATGTGCAATTCAACAAGCACAAAACGTTGTTAATCAAGATCATGCTGGACAGGACCTTGTAGATTCTGTACTGAGTACTTGCTCCCAGCCTTGCTTACCTTCTGGGGATGGTTTTCCAGCTAATTTTACTCACTGCACAGTGGTTTCTAGATCATAATTCCCAAGCTTGTTAATGAGAATATAATGTGAATACTGAGGACTCCAGTATATCAACATATTAACATTCTAGCATCTCTCTGCACCACAAGGCCTGGTACTCCATCATAGTAGTAGAAATGCTGTATTTAAAATAGTTTATCCTGGATAAGTCTGTCTCGGCTGTTGCTCAAGTTTTCTAGGCACTAAAAAAGTGTTTGACCACTGCTCCAGTATTTTTTATTTTGAGCTAAAGTTAAAATCCTCCAGCTTCCTCTTTACCCCATCCCACGTAGCCCATACTGAAGAGGTATGCACCACTATTCATTTTGAGTCTACTACTTCTCTACACTATCGGGTCTGAGATTGCTTCAGCTAGTTGGGTTTTTTTTTAAGCATCTCAGAATTAATTTCATTACGCCCTACCAGACTGCAAATCTGTTGCTTATCCAAGCAACCTACAGGTTTTTTCCCCCTAGCCTAGGCCAAGTACTATTTACACTTTTATCATGGCTATTAACTGCACTGGCTGGATTAACCATTTCAGAGAACATTTCAATCACCTCAGCATTATCTGTTAATCCATTAATCTGTGGATCTTTTATTTCTTGCTTTCTTCCCATATTCCTTCTAGCTACACCTCATTATGTATTTGACTGTCCCAGTTTTGTTCATGCATCCTCATGCACTTCACATGCATCTTCGGCCACACACAGTTTCCCATGTTCCATTTATGTGTTTACATCAATGAAGAGATCTATAGGGAGCAAAGGGGTTTTTTTCTTTATAAATTTTCCTCATCAATTAAAGTGTTTGGTACTATTATATTACTTCTCAAAGAGAATGAGACCAGTTTCTTTCTTCCTTGTATTTGCGCCCCAATCGAGCTTTATGTGCCAAATTCTGAGCTTTCTGGCATTTGTGGGTTTTATTCTGCTGTTCTGTCATCTTTTATCCTATGTAGGTTAACATCTTGTGGTCACTTGTGCAGAATCTGTCTCCCATCTAGGCATTCTCTTTGTTAATCTAAAAGACATTTTTTACGAATTTACACACCTCAGCAGAGCAGTGTGTTCTGCTCAATGTTTTCCAAAAGACATTGGATGGTTATGCGAGATTTCAACTAGCAATTGTCATACTTCGATGACTCTTCTCCAGCTACTGATGTACACCTTATATTTATGTCAGTCACATACATCTAGTTGATCTGACAGAGGCTGGGCAGAATGCTGTTAATGATCACATGTTAAGACCTTCCATGGCTGTTCATTCCCCATGTGTTTGTGCCGGTGTGCAGACACCTAGCATATGAGGTGCAATGACCCGTTATTCTGCAAGCTCATACGCAATATGCTATAAATACATGCAAAATACCGCATATGCAAGCAGTTATCAAAAAGCTATGCTATATTTGGGGTTTTATTTCAAAAACCAATCAATCATCAAATATTTTCATATGCAAACATTCAAACTCTTTTCACTTGGTTAAAGCATTGCAATTGAAATATCTTGAAAATATTTTAAAACACATACATTTGGTCAAAGTGACTTTAGCAACCTTGCTTTTATTAATAAAAGCAAGATTGACTTAATTAGAAAAACAGGGCTAGTTTGATGATACTGTCTTGGTAATAGCTCTTACAAGAACAACTTGTCCAATCTAAATGAGAAATTAGATATATTATCCTAGGCTAAAATAGATATTTTTAATATATAAATATATATAGCCTACAATAAGAAACTGATTATCCTGAATATAAGTCAAATCAACAGGAATTTACATGAAGCAATAATTTATTTTTATAGATTCTGACACAGGCAATACTATGTATTAACAAATATTAATAAAAAGTATTATTACTACTGTTATTAATAGCAAAGAAGAATGTTGCACACTTAGGATTCCACCATATTTCAGAGGAATTTTTCTCCAGAAAAAAAAAAGACCACAACAAAGGCAGGTTCAGGGGCATGCCATGCTGACACAGGCTGCTGCCAAGCCTGCAGCTTACACCAGCCATATAATGCATTCTACCAACTTGCTCCAGACACAAAACTGCAAAAACACCAGCAGCACAGTTGCTCATGCCTAAATATTTCTTTATTACCCCAACAGGCAAAAGGGCACTAGCCCCAGAAAAAAATAGCTATTAGACCACACAGAAAATTCAAGTCTCTGATTTCCTCACTGACCTATCTTGGATGCAAGGCAGAACGATGAAGAAAGCACATTTTACAATTCTCCATTGCAAGGGCGGGTAGGAAAGGAATCAGTCCAGGCTCAGACTACTAGTCTGAGTTGGACCATCCCACAGGAGGGAAAAGGAGGGCAGCACCAGTTCCCAGCAGAAACTTTAAACTCAAAGTTGCCTCGTCATCATTTAATAATTTGGCAGGAAATAAGGTTTGGACAGCATAATGGTACATATTGCTGTGGATTTAAAGGTTGTTTCATATCCCAAAACAGAGAAATAAAGTAATACAAGTGAGTCCTTTAAGTACCAGTACTGTTCTGAATAGGATTTCACATTTTTATAATGTTATTAAGCTATTTATCTTTAGAATCACTGCTGAAAGCCACGAGTTCTATGGGATAATTATATTTAATTTAATAGTTTGCTTTATCTGCCATCTGTATTGCAGATATTTGAATAAAATTCCTCTTGGCTATGAAATCAACAGAAAACCATTTCACACCTGACAATAGTCCACAGCATCCAAAATGGAATATTTGGTTTGGATTATTTCTTCCACAAATGTGGATCCAAAGGCTACAACAAAAACTTACATTCACTAGTACAGCCATAGGAAATAAGACTTGACACTCTATATTCATAGAATACAAAATACTTCTTAGATCTACTACCTAAAAGTTACAAAAGCAGCTTTTAAAGATTTTCTTAAAGTAACATTGTATTTTATTTTATTTTGCTTAACTTGTTATTAAACCTTTACTGCAGCTTGTGTGTGTACAACTGGTTTCATATCTACTATATCTTTCACATCTATTGTTATTAATCAAGCCAGCTACAACCATGGGACTTGAAGTCCATATTGATAAGGCAAGTGCAAGTTATTTTCTGCCAGAACTGTGCAGCCTATTTAAAAGAGCTAGTAACAGAGTTTCTAAACAAGACTAATAGTTGAACATGCTGTAACTTATATAAAACCCGAAAAGGGAGTCATCAGATCATATATTCTGACCTCGACCATGAGTGAGTGATCACCACCTGTCTGGCCTTTGAATAGACTCAGATAACTTGTGCCTGATAAAAGCAAGTCTTCCCCTTAGCAGTCTGTTCCAGTGACTCATCATTCTCACTAGTAATGGGCTTACTTCTCATTTGAATCTAACACAGAAGATACTCATGTAAAGGTGACAGATTAAGTTTTCAATTTAATACTAAGTTGGGTTGGGTTTTTTTTTGTTTTGTTGGTTTGGGTTTTTAAAGAAAAACAGTATACCTGCCAAGCCTTTCACGTAGACCAGGTGTTGTATTTAGCTTTTTATCACATTGCACACTATTGAGAAGTTAGACAAAATAAAACAGAGCCTCTCTCAGATTCAGTAATCCAAACCCAGAATTTCTTTGAACCAGTTCAAAGTAGGGGAGAAAAAAATGGAACTAGAGACAAGTTCCTTTAAAATACTTATATATGTTATTATATATTTATTTACATATTTTATATAGATAGATATTTCCCTGGATTCCCCTGTACTAAACCTGTTAATGTTCAGGGGAAAAAAAGCACAATAGTGGGAATCGGTCAGCTAACTGCAAGCACAGCTCTACATATTTACTTGCGATTATAAGAAATACCTTAATTTCCTTTTCCTACTCTGCAGAAAGTAGTATTTTTAGCAGTGCTGCTAGACTCGTTGACACAAGCCCTGCATCAGAATTTCAAGGACTGCACAAAAACTTTAGGTGAGCAAGAGAATTGCAATGCGAGTAACTATAATTAGACTGTAACGGTGGAAGAGTACAAAGTAACATTTATTTTTGTTAGCATGAAAGGTCAGTAAATGTAATCCTTTATTAGCTAGACCGCCTATGAGCTTTAAAAACCAGTTTGGATCTTACTGATTACAGTAGACAAACTATTTACTAATAATAAAAAAAAAAAATCAAAAAACCCAAAAAGATCATTTTGACATGCTCTGCTTTTAATAGTCTTGAAACTCATACAGCTTTTAAAAGCTAAAAAAACCCTTCCCATATCGACTTATATTTTTAATTGGCAGCCCTGAATGTTTATACACAAATCTTTCCTGCTTTTGTATTAAAGCCAACTGGTAATATCTCAACACCGGTCATACAGCCTAAAACTGGAGCATTTAAACTTGCCCATCTCGTTGCAAAGCTGAAAGCCGAAGGTGACCTACGTGGGACGGGGACGGCAGACCCCCGCGGCCCCCCGTCCCACGGCGGAGGCGGAGGTCTGCCGTGCTTACCTGCACCCCGCTGAGGATCGCTTCGCTCTTCTCCCTCACGTCGGGGAAGGGGCAGCGCTTGGAGAGCATCAGCAGGCGGACCAGCACCTCGTTCAGCCCATCGCGGGCAGCGGGAAGCAGGAGCCCGTCGG
>NW_010099869.1:0-14051 GCF_000699245.1 Pterocles gutturalis | reverse complement strand
GCTGTTTCTCTGAAGTTAGGGCTCTGCCGCCTCGGTGTTGCGGTGCTCGGAGCGGTGGTGTGGGGGGGAAAGGGGAGTTTGTGCCGCGGTTAGCCGAGGAGCCGAGATGTCCCGGCGATGCTCCTCTGGCCTCGGGAGCGCCCAGTGCCGCCGGGCTGGGATGGGGCTGGTGCGTGCTGCTGTTTGTGGGCAGAAGGGGAGGAAAAAAGTGGTAAAATTCAAATCTGAGCAGGTGAAATTAGGGGAGAAGAAAATTAACTTCTGGTGCGTCGTTGATGAGAAGACAGAGGGTGTGATACAGCCCAGAATAATCCACTGCTGGGTTATCTCGTGTTACAGGGGGAACATGCTTAGTGCATCAGAGAAGAGGAGATAAAATCAGTGCTTACATGGTGGCCACAGTTATTGATACTGTAAAATGTTGGTAAAATTCATTGTGAAAACAAGAATGCTGGCTGTAATGGGGTAAAGTTTCACAAAAGATTGTTGTGCCTTATTCCTTGTAGCTGTAGAAGCCAAATAAACTGTCCGGCGCAGCTTTCGGAGTGGTGTCTGAGAACTAGATCTAAGGTAGATGTTTAGTGTGGCTGAAAAATTTCCCTGCAGTGGGACATCTAGTCATGGTGACTCATAAGATCAAGTCTTCATCCTTCCTTACTAAGAAGTGTCAAAAGGACAGGGAGAAAGTAAGCAGCTACTTAAAGAGGGAGGAGGATATAAAATGCCTGTTGAGACTTTTTATCAAGTACAATTAGTGACAATGTGTATCAAATACATTTTTTTAAAAGATTTTTTGGTCTTATATTTATGGCTCTAAAATGTGATTTCCTTTAGATGAGTCTGTTTGGATAATTTTAAATCTTAACTATCCATTAATACAAAGAATTAAAGCACAAAATATACACCTTCAAATATCTGTCTCACAGAGAATATTCTTTGGGGAGGAGGAGAAAGGGAAGTTTACTGCTATGGCCTCCAAAAGGAGCCGTCTTTAGCCAGAAGGCACCTAGATATCTATCTAAATAAGGGTTCTAGAGTATCCCTGTGTCTGTGTATTTTCATTAAGACTTGAGTCAGGTTGATGGGAAATAAGTTAATGATTTGCATTATTAATAATAAGCATCAATGCAATATTAATTGCCCCCCCACCCCCAAAAGGCTGAAATGTGCTACCGCGCAAAGGAAAAGTGTGAGAGTTGATTAGAGCTGAGTTACTGATACAGAATAAAATGGAAGTGAAGGTGCAGATGTTGAAGGAGAGGTATTATTTTTGCATTACCATTTTCTTTTGTTGTCTTGCACCAAAATGGTTGCTGCATGAGTACAGACCTCTTTTCAGTCCATTTTTTAATTGAAAGCCAAAGATTAATGTTGGCGCAGGGTTAAAGGTGTAAGTGGTGTGTGTTTGGCATTGTAGGCATCTGAATTTCTCTTCTGCAACTTTATTCACATTTGTAAGTTACAAGTAATTTTTAGAACTTAATGTATGAACACACTGTGTTTCGCTGTATTTTCTTCATCGGTCTCTTAAACATACTACTTTACAAATGTTGTGACCTGGTCCTAAACACAATGTTAGTTGAACTATCAAAACAGAAAATAAGAACATTAGTCTTCAATGCATGTAGTTTGTCCTAGCTGTGTACCTTATAGTATTGAACACAACTGTGCCAAATCTCATAAGCTGATCTTAAGTCAATGATCCTGAATGTGGAATCAAGCCAACATGCGTATAAGCCATATATATAAAACCGCCCACCAGGTTTTGTCTGCAAAGACCACTGTCCAACTCTGTCTGTAACAGAGAATTATTTGCAGCCAGCTTCCTCTACAACAGTGTCATATGAGTAGGAATTGGCTCACACAAATGGCTCTCTCGGCACTTGAGAAAACAACCTATAACCTATATGTAATAGCAAGGTTATTAGTTTTTTCTTCTCTGCTTGGAGTACCCATGCTCAGTGCCTGTTCCTGGCTCTTGTGGTCCTGATCTGGCGTTTGCTGAAGCGAGCTGTGAAACCTGCCGGCTGCTCAGCAGAGCCTGTATTGGGCTCTCACTTTCAGCAGAGAATTTAGTGTCTGGACTCAAGTTGATGGAGATCACTGGCTTTGCTGGATCACAAACAGTGTGAGGGACTGACACTGTCATCCAGCACATCACATAGTGACAACTCGTTAGAGATGGGGACCAAGTCAGAAATCCAGTGACTATATTTCCGTGACCATCAGTGGGCTTGGAGCCAGATCTCTTCCACGGGATACCACCCCTGCACCATGAAGAGCTCACAGCTGGTAACCTGCTTGAAACCTTTCTTAGAGCAGCATCAAATATCTGCCTTGTTATAAACCACTCAATTTGAAATGAGCTAATTGTGTTGTTTTGTTAGGCAGGTTGTCTTCTTAATTGGAAGGATAAATGGGAATGTTTTGATAAAAGATGTGTAAAATCAGTTTTTTGTCTTTAAACTTACCTGTTACAGATAGAAATACTTAGCTGCACGGCATTATATATTTTAAAGAGGTTAAAATTGGAGACACTGGAGAAGGGAGTCAATAGAACTGCTGCATTTGGATTGCATTTTTATTTTCTCTTTCCATTCCTGATGAGTTGTCAGCACATAGTAATATCTTTAAAAACTCTGTCAAATCAAAAAATAATTCCAAAGAGCAATAACGTGCCTTCATAGTTTCTTTCCTCTTTCTCACTGTCGCCTTCTGAAACCTCATCTTTTTGTTTCTTTTTGCAAGGTTTGAAGACTTATGAGACAGCCACTGCTTCTAAGCCTTGTATTTTTTTTTTTCTTTACTTTGCATTTTTCTGCATTCTTAGTAGTTCCTGTATTATCTCTATTTATGGCCTGGCTATGTGTGGCTAAGAGTATGGTCTGTGATATCCACTGATTTCAGCACAGTCAGGAGTGTGATCACTAGTAATGCACAAAACCATGTGGTCCTACCATTTTGGTTGTCTGAAAATTTTTAGTGCGTGAGTTGGGTGATTGTGATAAGGGTTTGGCAGGGGGACCTGACAGATGGCATAGCTTGGCTGTGGTTTGTCAGAGTGGGACTGTCTCTATAGCCAACAGGTTCTGGTCAGCACAATGTTTTAAATCCTTAAGTTTTGTCTCTTTTCGCTGTAAAAGCAGTGGTTTACTGTTATGTAAGGAGAGAAAGGTAATGATTTTTGATTCTGATTTACTAAATCTAGATCCATCTTTTCCTACCTGTATCCAGCGGGGTTTGGATTATTTCCTTTACCAATGTTCATCAAATTTACTCACAAGTATTTTCTTCAACTTATTTCCTGCTGACATCTTATAGCTCCTTTCCTCCCCAAAATACCAATGCTAATTATAAATTATACTTTCAAAACGTTTTATGCATCCTAGAGAATGACTAAAGATGTCTACAAAGTCATTCAAATGTAAAAAAGGAATCTCAGTCGTTCATCCTCAGCTGTCGCAGATTCTCTATGTGTCTAACTTCATGCCTGTTACTATGTAATGATTTCATTGGCACCTTTCCTTTTGTGGTTGATCAGCCAAAGCACAATATTACCCCAAGACAAACTGAAATGTAAAACTTTACACTTTTTGCACTACTAGCCACTCAAAAAAATATTTTTGTTTGCATTTAGTTAAATAAATCAAATTATGTGATGATTGAAGATAATAAAGAGAATGAAGACCATGCATCTGAAAGAGGAAGAACAGCCATCATTTTTTCCTTGAAGAATGAAGTTGGAGGACTTGTAAAAGCATTAAAACTCTTTCAGGTATGTAATAATCACACTGTTACAGCAGCTCTGTATTTTTAAATTGTAAAGATAGTTTTGGAACACACTAGAATTAATTGCTTCCATTTATTAAGGGTGTGGTTCCTCACCTGGCTCCCACTTTGCATCCAAAATTATACACAAAGGCAAATTTGTGCCTCAGAAATTAGATGCTGGCTGGCTAAAAATCTTCACAAAATGTATCGTCTGTGCCGACTAAAGACTCAGAGTTTTGTCTTTTTCCCTCATGAAAAGAGGACTGGCACTTGTCGTTTCTACTGAGAGAACTTGGCATCTAAATTCAACTGAGAGGTGGGTCTGAAGCTCCTGCCGATGGCAGCCTGGGGTGCTGACCCACACTGGGTTGAGTCCAACGCCTTTGTCACCCTGCCTGGCCAGACTGAGGGTGACAGAGGAACTGCAATTGCACAACCGCCCTCCTTCGATTGCTGGGTAGGTATTGTTCAAGGAATATGCGCAGTGCCACTGTGATCTGTCATCTGGCCCTGCCTGGGGTGTTTTCTGTGTTCCCGATATAAGACATACGATTAAATAATTTTTCAAATAAAAGAAAAGTGAAATTTACACCCTGAAAACTACTGCTTTTAAATCCTGGGCTTGCTTGTGAGTTAATTATATGTTGACTTGATGGGCATTTTGGTGAATTTCCCCAGAGGCAGCTGCTAATCAGCTCCCTATGGGAGGGATGAAAGAAAAAGGTCTATGAATTTAAGCCTCCTGACTGTGTCTTTCTGTGCTTCCTGAATGTAATGAAATTGAAAGAACACAGGTTGTCTTTCATTTTCTTGTCAATGGGAGGCTTTTTAAAATCAAACCATTTCCTTCCCCCAATAAGCAAACTGCTATCAAGAGATAAACAATTAACTAAAATAGTGGTGAACATTCATTTGAAAAACAAATTTGAGTTTTGAGTTAATCTGTTTGAGAACATTACTTCTTACAAAACAGGAGAAGCATGTAAATCTGGTACACATTGAGTCCCGGAAGTCCAAGAGACGAAATTCTGAGTTTGAGATCTTTGTGGACTGTGACAGCAACAGGGAACAACTGAACGAGATCTTCCAGCTCCTGAACTCCCACGTCAGCGTTGTCTCTGTGAACCCGACAGAGCATTTCAATGTCCAGGAAGATGGTAAGTACAAAAGGCATTTCTGATGAAAACGCGCTTCTCAGTGTGTTGGTTTGAAATCTTTCTGTGGTGTCCACACCTGCACTTGTGTAGTGTTTTCAGTCAGGAGTTACCAGGTTTGTGCTTCTGTGTTGTGAACGAGTGTAGTTTGGTTGATAGGAGCAGGGCTGCGTTGGCTAGTGTCCCCCAGGAGTACGGGCTGCTTTGGGCTGGTGCAAATTGAATGCCTGTTCTCTGTGCTCCCGTCCCTTCTCAGCACAGCACAACTGGTGTGAATGGGAGTCCCTGCACCTGCGCAGGGCAACATGTGGGCAAAGCCTGAATGCAGGGCTTGGCTGGGGCTCTGCACCACGATGACAGCAGTATGGTACTGACAGATCCCAGTTCAGGTCAGACACAGGTGAGAGTGGGAGGTGAATTCTGCAATTTCCTCATGTAGCTCTTGATTTAATTTTTTTTTTTTACCACATTTTTTCATAACTGGTCACTTACATTAGTGTGAAGGAGGTGCCTTTTAACTTTAGGATGCTTCATATCCTGTTTGCCTTTGCTTCTACGGAGATGCGTGAAATTCAGGGCAGCAGGAAGTTGGTCCTGTGTATTTCTCAGCCACTGTGCTTGGCACAGGCTGGTAGGTAGGGGAAGGTGAGATCTGGCATCTCTTGGATAAAACTGGCTTACTTGAGCCCCAAGTAAGGGGAATTTCAATCGAAACACTCCCCCTGTCCTTTTCAAGAAAACTGAAAAGCATTGGGGTGGAAAAACAGGGTATTAACCACTCTGCCAAGAGCTTGGTTATAAACTCTCGTGGGTTACAAAAAAAATAAGTTTATAGCAAAATTAATGATGCATCTCTCTAAGGCTGCAGGGATGAAATTCCTCCTCTTCCCCCACAAACCCCTCAGCAAAGCTGGATGCTTCTGAGGTATCTAACCACAGAGCAATGTTTATTTCCCATGGTCAGTAAAGCAGGATGGGAGGGCTCCAACCTGCTCTTGCTCTGCCCAGGGACCACAGGCAAATCACTCCTTGGCTGCTTTGCACACTTGGTACCCTGGAAAGTTTGCAGCAGTGTGCACAAGGAGGCCTTGTCTCAGCTGGATCCTCTAGATACTGCTCTGACATTAAGAGCAATAAGAGTTAAGGGCCTCAGAAAACCCATGTTAACTGTTTCCTCCCCTGGACACTTTGGAGCTGGCTGTTCTCTGTAGGCAGACTGTGTCAGTGACAGAGGAGGAAGTGTGAGCTGTAGGCTGGTGCCAGATAGGCAGTGGACTCCCTTGTCGTATTCATGACTCTCTTAATTTATAGATTTCACTTCTAACCGCTATAGCCATACTTGAAAGTAGCGTTTCCTCCCTCAGTGTGCTCGGCATTATTAATAACTGTGAGGATTCCATGCGTTCCCTAGACATGGAGAATGTTCCCTGGTTTCCGAAGAAGATCTCAGATTTGGATAAGTGTGCAAACCGAGTGCTGATGTACGGGTCCAATTTGGATGCTGACCATCCAGTAAGTATCTTTCCCCCCCCTATGCTCAATCCTTAGTGAAAACGTGCTTTCTGGAGCTTACTTTTAAAAAAATTGCAGCTTTTCCTCCTCCTTCTCCTCCCCCTTAATAGCACCTCTGTGGGTCCAAGCACCTTCTCTTAGGATTTAATGTCTTTTCCTTAGTTCAGGCAAGGTTGTCACTGAATTCCGATCCTGTACCTTTGTGCAAGGCTTACTCATGCAAGGACTCCAGGTCTGGGCCCTGAGTGGTTGCACACAAATTAAAAAAAAAAAAAAAAGCTGTTGTGAGGCAGGCTTGTTTCCTCCTCTTTCCTTCTTCCCTACTATAAATGGAACAAATGAATTGGTACTTGGGCAGTGCAAATGGGCAATTTGTCCTGGAATTTAGAGTAATCAAGCAAGTAACAAAGTTTGTATAAATACTGATATGACTAAAATGAATCCTTTTCTACTGAATATAGAGCTGCATGCATAAAACCACTGATCCTTAATTTGGAGTATTTGCTTAGTTCAGTTATTAAACATTTCAGACTACAGCTATGAGGTTCCTGCCCTGTCCTCTCATTCTTACACAGCATACTTTTATATTTCCCAACTGAAGAAATTTCAAGTGTCTTTTAAAAAATTAATTTATTTACTACAGTTCAGAAACTAATTAAACTTTGTTTTTCCCCTTTCCCCTGTCCCAGGGTTTCAAAGACAATGTCTATCGCAAGAGGAGAAAGTATTTTGCAGATCTGGCTATGAACTACAAACAGTAAGCTCGACTTCTTCCAAAATAAGCTTTCTGGGTGCTTTGAAATACTGGCAGAGTGGGCTGGCAGGAGCTCCTGTTCCCTGGGCTCAGATCTCACTGAGACATGTATGGATTAGGAATCAGAGCTGAAGGGGTAAAATGAAGGGAGATGAAAGACAGGTTGAAAATGCCATCTTACAGCTCCCTGGGGCTCTGATCGGTCTGAGGATCAGCTCGTGGTTGCTCAGCCATTATGGCATCTGTGGCAGTGCTGATCCTCAGCTGGGCAGCGATGCCAGCCTGGGCTTCCTGCAGTGTAGCGCGTTAGGCTCTGCAGTCCCTCCCCGCTTCTCTGGAAATGGGGGCAACAAAAGCAGAGGGTGGACAATGCATGTTGCACAGCTGCCTGTGCCCGGACGTACTGACTTGTCTAGGGCACATATTGGTCTCCTTTGCGAAGGAGAGGGAGGGGAGGCAAAACCCAGTATATAGTCCATTGACCACTGACTGTAAACTCTCTGGGCAAATGTTAATACTGGAGTGTTCTTTCCTGGTTCAAACTAGTGCATGTGATGCATAGATAAGAAGTTTTCTGTGAAAAGAAACTTGCGGAGCTGCTGTCTGTAGAGATGTTGGTTGGGGGTGGGAGCTCTTAAAGCAGTAAGAGTCTCATAGCCCAGTGCTGTAAATTCTTTCTAAACATGATTTTCATTGCCTGCTTGAATTTAGATGCCAAGTTCCTGAAATGGAAACGACCTAGAAATGGTGGGTATCCAGAGCTCTGTTGCACTCTGGTTACCACAGCCCAGAGCTGGTTACTGTTCATGTGCTGCTAACAGAGATTGCCCTGGGAAAGGTATTTTAAATGTTACTCTCAGCATTAAATACCTAAGCAACTGTTTACAGGACCAAAGCTTTCAGGCTCCACTGAGGTCAATGGAAAGATCCTGTTAGTGGATTTAGGTGGAAAAGAGAGTAAGCCCTTCCACTGAAGGCGCTCTAGAGCATAGACCCCATCTCACTGTGCATTTGACAGTGCCTAATGCAACAGGGTCTTAACCGTGACCAGGTGTCACAGCCATATAAATGTGAAATAATAATAGTAAGTAAATGAGTCATACATTATTAGCCATTTACCAAGGAATGTCCTTTCTTCCTCTTCCCCTGGTAGTGGTGACCCAATTCCCAAGATTGAATTCACTGAGGAGGAGATCAAGACCTGGGGGACTGTGTATCGAGAGCTTAACAAGCTTTACCCAACCCATGCCTGCAGAGAGTACCTTAAAAACCTACCCTTGCTCACCAAATACTGTGGGTACAGGGAAGACAATATCCCCCAGCTGGAAGATGTGTCCCGCTTCCTGAAAGGTAACGTACTAATTTTCTTACTCAAAAAGGAACTAAGGTCCATTGCAAATCATGCTGCTATTATAGGGGCACAAAAAACCTGTCCTTGGTCACTTTTGCTTGTATTCATTCTGGTCCTTTAAGGACCTTTTTGGCCATTAAGTGTTTTTATGTATTGTGCCCTGAATATATACAAACAGTGACATTTGAGGGGCAAGGCTACCTCTGAAGAGACTATTAGGACTGGCTAAAGAGATACCTAGCTGTATTGCGTTGGCTCTAGGCATGAAATTGTAGGAAATCCGCCTATACACAGGTAGGGACATTTTTACTAAATGTTGGTCATTCTCAAACTTGGGCCTAATTTCTAATTGTGCCTAATTTTCCCACATGCTTTTGAGCCAAAGTAGTGCTGTGGCTTTTACCCCAGCTGTAGCAGGAAAGGTGACAACACTGTGCAATTATGCACTAAACTAACGTACAGTTTCTCCTTCCGTTCCTTTTCAGAGCGCACAGGTTTCACCATTCGCCCCGTTGCTGGATATCTATCACCCAGAGACTTCTTGGCAGGATTAGCATTCAGAGTTTTTCACTGCACTCAATATGTTAGACACAGCTCGGACCCTCTCTATACACCAGAGCCGTGAGTCATTTAATCTTGGGGTAGAATTTGAGAGAGAGAGTTTTGAATCTTGCTGCCCAGAGCCAAGCTACTTAAAAGCTGTTCAAGAACACCAGCAAGAAAACTTTTTTTTTAATGTGCTGAAAACTCAGCCTTCATGCTGAATGTAATGAAGTTTTAGCATGAGCAAGTGCCACCTTCATAAGTTCAGGATTTTCAAAAGTACAGCGTGTTATTGGAGAGCTCTTAGTGATGTCATTGTGCACAGAGTTAGTTTAATATTCTATTGCCTTACAAATGTGGACCTCAGATCTTAATTTTAGACAGCTTAACTTGAAAATCTGAGTTTACATACTTAGGTAGAGCTGGTATGACCTGCTTAATTGCTTTCAGCTAAACGTGATTGACACTTTTCTGTCTTTTGATATCAAACAGTTTAATGCAAGACATTATATCTGTTCAGTGGTGCTGCTTTTTCACTCTACCACAAAGACAGATCACAAGATTTCTTGTTTTGTTTCTTTTTCCAGGGATACCTGCCATGAGCTCCTAGGTCATGTCCCGCTTTTGGCTGAACCCAGTTTTGCTCAGTTCTCCCAGGAAATTGGTCTTGCATCACTTGGGGCATCAGATGAGGCTGTCCAAAAACTGGCAACAGTGAGTGTTTCAGTGCCTGGTGATCCCATTGAAAGCTTGTGCTTTACTAAGCTGATCCCACTCCATTGAATAAATTTGGAGCTTCATATCAACATTAGTCACACCAGCTGCTAGACCTATGAGTTTCCCTGGTGCTTGGCTTTTAGACCATATAACAATTTTCTGTGCTAGGAAAAAAAAAAAAAAAACCAAACCCCAAACATTTTAAGGTTGATATGACTGGTGTTTTTCTTCACTTACCTATCAAGAAAGGGTGCAACTTCTGGTGGTAGATCACTTCTTCCACATTGAAATTCTAGGGTCCGTTTCTTAAAAAAAAAAAAAAAAATTACTTCTGGGAACATGATTAAATGATTTAAAAAGTAATCTATTTCTTTAATGTGCAGAATGAATTGAAATGATATGGTGTTTTTATTGAATGTGGTGAGCACTAGCATTAGATACTTTTCAGCCAAGAAGTTCAAATAAAATAATTAATCTTATTTCCTGGATAGCAGTTTTTGGATGGTTTTGCAAAAATATTTAAAGATGAAAATTAAATTTATATGAGAAATAATTGATGCCAGTTATGAAAAAACTGGTTTGCTGATGTTTTAATTTTCTTCCCCCCACCTGGTGTAGCTAGTGGTAAAATTTCTGCTGCCTTTAGTGGGAGCAGAATGAAGCCATCTGTGAAAAAAATAGCATTCCTCCCCATGTACCTACAGAAATCCTGAAATCCAGCAAACTAAACATCTTTGTTTTTTACAGACCTCTAAGCAAATGAGGAACAAAATGTAGCAGGCTGATGTTTTCACTCACAGATACCTATCCAGTGTTTCTTTTAAGCTGAAGCTGTTGTGACAATATTTCTCAAAACAGATTTATGTCTCCATGTCCCTGTTGGCATTAATAGCTTCTAGCCTGTTTGGGTGATCTATACTATCAATCTTTCTTATGAGAAACATGCAATCCTGTGGTGCCTCACACTTCCATTCGGGGTTCCCTCCTCTTTAAATATCTGAGAAGAATAACCAAGTGATGACTGTCTGGTATTTGTAACTGCTTGACACTACCTGCAAACAGAAATGCCCCCATCTAGTTCACCACAGCATCTTTGCTGAAGGCTGAATTATTTTACTCCCTTCTCTGTTTCAGTGCTACTTCTTCACTGTGGAATTTGGCTTGTGCAAGCAAGAGGGGCAGCTACGAGTTTACGGGGCTGGCTTGCTCTCTTCAATTAGTGAGCTCAAGGTAAGAATATCTACTGCCTATTTACCTGTTTTCTTTGTTTGCACCTGATTATTATTGTCACTGTTTTGCCCTGTTTTTTATGAAGTATAATTCTAAAAGTCCTTCTTTTGAAAGCTCCTAGATACCTACTACATTTTAAGCAGCTTCACTGTGGCAGTAATCACTGGACAGTCTGCTTGTGGATTTATGCTGAGCAGCTCCCATATCCTTCACAGAAAGCATTAGATGATGGGTATTTTTTAATGTTAGGTTCTGAGTAACTATTTTCAGAATAATGCTCTGCTGGTTTAACCAGATTCTGAAAATATTGCTCTTGTTTACACAGCCTTGTGTCTGAGGAATCCCTTTTTTGACCCAGGTTGGCAGAGTATCACTGTCCAGAGTTATTCGGTTTGTTAAGCTTTAACTGCTGTTCGATCTGCAGATAAAAATGTTAAGATGCAATGCACTAAATATGGTCTCTCATCTTTTTTTATTCACTCTACCTCATGTCATCTTCCTTGTGGATTATTTGCGTGGTGTGTTCCTCTGACACATGATAACACATTATGTGACCAGCACTCGCTCTCTGGCAGTGCCAAAGTCAAGCCTTTTGATCCAAAGGTCACCTGCAAGCAAGAATGCCTCATTACAACTTTCCAAGAGGTTTATTTTGTTTCTGAAAGTTTTGAAGAAGCAAAGGAAAAGATGAGGTACAGTTTTTGTTCCCTGTTTTAAAAAAGCAGGTTTGATTTCATTCATCTCTCGGTAGCAGCACCAAACCCTTTTGTTCTTATCACAGTTTTATAATTATCTTTCATGGGGTTGGAAAGCTGGGATTAGCATTTGCTTGGTCTTCCATGTACTGGGTGGGAAAGATGCTGAATGATAGAACAATTACAACTATTTTAAAGAAAGTAAGTAGTTCAGAAAAGTGGCTGTTGATACTGACTGCATGCAGAGGATGTGTTTGTGTTTTGTTTATAACTCCCTTTTTTTTTTTACTTGAATAGAGAGTTTGCAAAAACCATCAAGCGCCCGTTTGGCGTGAAGTACAATCCATATACTCAAAGCATGCAGATCCTGAAAGACACGAAGAGCATTGCCAGCGTGGTGAATGAGCTACGTCATGAGCTGGACGTTGTCAGCGACGCCCTCAGCAAGATGGGCAAGCAGCTGGAAGTTTAACACCCCTGTCAGCAGTGTGGTGCACTCTGCAACTCTTTTCTTTTCCCTGCTGATTTCTTTCTAGACATGTGATGTGTTGTATGCAGAACTCTCTCCTTTACAAATGGAAGAGTGACTGGCCCACTTTATCTTGTTTGTCTGTGTAAAGTCCTTTACAGAATGTATTTCTCCATCCCCCTTGGATAAAAAAAGGCTTGGAGCTGCCTTTGAGAAGCTGGTGGGGGAGTAAAGAAATTGCTAGCCTGGAGCAGAAGCGTGGTCTGTGGATCAGGGCTGGGGTCAAATGTTGCAGAAGGTGGCTTATGAGGCAATAATGGAATAATTCGCCACAGGGAAGTGTCTGTTTCTCACTCTGGTAGTCTATGCTACTAATTTTATAGCGTTGCAGACTTCATAAACTAGTAATCTGTGCTTCTAAGTCTGTGCTACTAATTTTAAAACTTGAATGATTGCAATGCAGGCATCAGGTCACAAGTAGCTGCAGGTTCACCATAATAAAATTGAGGGGTCAAATCTTGCTTTCAAAGGGATCATTCTTGCCCCCAAAGAATTTCACATGTGCTGTTTGGCATGCTTCCAGTAGACGGCAAAGATACAGAGCTGTTGCATGAAATCCTGATTTTGTTTAAGTGATTGCTATTGGCTCAGAGAGAGTATTTGTGTTGCTGTCCTTAATACGGCACCTGAGGGAAGACCTTCCCTTACAGAAATACCATTTGCATCAGGTACTGACTTAGCACAAAGCATAAAGCCGTTTCCAAATTACAATTTAATATTCAGAATAGTTTTATTTGTTCTAAAATAACACCAAAGTTTAAAATAGCAGCCAAAGTTCATAGCTGAGTCTGGATTTTTGTATGGTTGAGTATCCTGTTGGTGTATTTAACAGCAATAAAAAGCTGGGCACTGATTCTTCATAGGTAGAGCTTGTCAGGAACTCCAGAATTTACAGCTGTGAAGGTCGCTGGAAAAATGGACAGAAATCTTATTCACTGGAGATGGTAGTGCAGGATTTTGAGAGCCTGAAAGGACTTTTCATGAACTTCTGCGTTTGAAAATCAGTTTGAGTTTCATGTGCTTTCTGGTAGGCTGCGTCTGCTGCATAACCAATCGCTGACCCCATCTTTCCAAATATATTCACTGTTTAAATGAAGTCTAGATAATTTTTTTCTGTGACTATTAACTCACTGTGACTGTTTTGTTTTAAAAATCCATTTAAGACATAGAAATACGGTCCACAGCATTTATGGCTTACATGACCCTTCAAAACAGATTTTAGGAGCTTTGTCTTTCTAAAGAAGAAACCTTGTAAGTGAGCAGTAAGGGAGGATCTATTTTCTCTGCTTCTGTGATAACAGTTAATATTCAGCTGTATTTTTAAAAACGTTGACATTATTATGTTGTTGAAGTATAAACAATAGATCTGCGTCACTTCGCATCTTTGTCTGAACTATGTATACATTTCAAGCAGGAAACCTTATACTTGCTAAATTAGCACCTAATTTCAAATACTTTGGGAAGAACAGCAGTTGTAGCTTTATTTGTACTTATGTAGCAAAAAATTAAGTAATCCGCTAAAAGTAATCGAGGGAAGAGGCATTTGCCCAGCATCAATACCACGTGTGGTTGGTGTCACACATCCAAACCTTCCGGCTCTGTAGAACAGTAATAATTTAAATATTTTAAACTATTGTGCAGGCTTTAACTGTCAATGAAATGAATTGCTTGTTGGCAATTATTAGAAGCAAAACCCGCTTTGCTTCAGCACCGTAGCAATAAACACGAAGCATTCCTCCTGCCCCAGCCCGGCTGTATGCTCTGTACGGGGCCCTCCTGCCCCAGCCCGGCTGTA
>NW_010099868.1:70102-72240 GCF_000699245.1 Pterocles gutturalis | reverse complement strand
TTCTGTGATTCTGTGATTCTGTGTGACACCAGATGGGTGAAGTCGGAATCACCAGGCTGGGTATCAGTGGGCAGGCAGGGTTCAGAGCAGCACAAAAAGGTCAGCTCAGAAGAAAGCCCTGGAGTTTCGCTCTTGGGAGAGGAACTTGCTGTCCTCACATGCATCGTTACATGGTGTTTCTGGCAGATGCTTCATTAAATTCTTCCTCCACAGATAATAAAGAAAGGTTCCTCAGTGTCAGTAGCTGCTGAAGAGGTAGGAATGAAAGCATTTTGGCATCTGTTTTCTTGCTTACAGCAGCCTACTTGCCCTTTCCTTGATAACATGGACTTTTCCCCTTTCTCTCTGTGATACCCAAGAAGTAAATGGTGATAAATCTGTGATACATTTCCTAAACACTGGAGCAGGAGCCGGAGAGGGCATTGTGCTGGGATGTAGACCATCCTTGCTACTATAGCACCAGCTCTGCCCAAGCCGATGGGGAGGACCGGTCATGCCTGAGCATGGCCTCTGCGCGGTGGCTGACTGCATCCTTTTGACATCCTGCTTCTCACGTTCATCTTTCCCAGCACCCGCCACCACCATCTCTGCCACCACTATCTCTCCAGCCCCAAAGCCAGCACTGCTGGCGCCTGCATGTGTCCTCGACCTTGCTGTGGGAAGGACGGAGGTGGGGATGCTGGTTGGCCACATACCAGCTGCACAAGCCCGCAGCACCTGCACAAGGGCAAGCGCAGGGGTTGTTTTCATACCACAGTCTCCGCAGCCCCAGCACAGCCTGGCACTGCCACAGGAGGCAGGCACCGAGCAGCGGGAGCGATTATTGCACTGCCAGGCGTCAGGGGTAGCAACAAAACCAAAACCTGCTGATGTCCAGGGAGAGGAGATCCAAACAGCCCCTCTCCACTTGTCTCCCACTCCCTCCCCACAGACAATGACAAACACAGAGTCTGTTAGGACCCCAGACACCAAGGCAAACGTTTCAGACCTTTCCAGGCTCCAGCTGGTGCTTTGTGTCTCTCCCGAGTCCCCTTCCCTGAAGCAGTCCTGGTGGTACAGCTGGTTGTCCCTGTGCACTGGTTCACAAAAGCAATGCTGCCCTGCATGGCTGGAGCCCACCTCAGAAACAGGTCGAGATGTGCTGGCCATGCTCCGAGCCAGGTCTATGTCAGCCTGAACATAAAGGCAGACCCCCACAAATCACCCCCATCTGTCAGGGTATGGACACAGGGTGTTGTGCAGGCAGATAGGAGCTCACTCTGCCCCCAGTTTGAATTGACTGGAAGCCGTATGAGAATGGTTTACATGGAAAAAAAAAACCAACACAAAAACCAAGCAAAGATAACAACACTCAGACAATGTTTGGTTGCTGCAGAGGACGAGTAAGACAGAGCCAATGACTGCCTGCCAAAACCATGCAGAAATACCCCAAGAAAAACTAAAGCAAGTGAGGAACAGCCGGATTCTGTGAGATCCGGTTACTGGTATCTGCTGCGTTTACTGCTCTCATCTGTCTTTAATAGGAGCTGAGAACTGTGTCACGCTGCGAGCGCAGGGCCTCGTTGCGTGGAGCACCTTTCTGCTCGCTGCTGGGATGACCCTGTCCAGCCACAACAGATGTCCCCGGTCTCCGCACAGCAAGCGAAAACCGAGGCTGTTTTCCCACGTTATCTCTGAGTGGGATAATGCAAGAAGCCCAGCTGTGCTAAATCCCAGCAACCAAACTCAGCAAAACAAAACAAACCAGAGCAAACACGAAGCCGTCACCCTAACAGAGGGACACAGCTTTGGTGGGTCGGATGGCCAGCCACGGCCAGGTGCCACGGGTCCAGCCCTCACCTCCCATTGCCTCGTCAGCGTGGGCAAGAGCAGCATTTTCCAGCTGTTGTACCCACTAAATCTTTGTGGGTTTTTGTTTTTTTTTTCTTCAGGGGGTAAAAGCCACCCAGCTGTTTGGGGATGGCTCCTAGGTTATAAATGTTTTAACTTTTTAAGAAGATGCAAAGACAAGACAAATATGGACAGATGCAAAAACCTGACCCATCGAGTCTGGGCGTTGCTGCCACTCGGTCCTGCTCAGACACCCTCTCCCAGGTGGTCACAGACCCTCTGGGGGACTGAGAGGCCCCTTCTCACTG
>NW_010099868.1:66805-70050 GCF_000699245.1 Pterocles gutturalis | reverse complement strand
GTGACGCAGCTGGAGAGCAGAGCCCTGCTGTCTCCTCTCCAGGTGTTACAGCCGCACATTTTACCTGCTTCAGGAAGATTCAAGTGGGAGAATGATGTTTTATTAATGCTGAATTTGATGAGCTAACACCCCGAACTGGTGAACAAGAGATTGCAAATTTGGAATTTGAAATGGGTTGAGAAGGATCTGCCCCCAAACAGCGTTAACTTTGCTAATGAGACTCACCCAGTGGTGGGGTGCTGTGAGCCAGCCCAGTAAGACCAGAACAAGAAGAGAGAGGAGGAGTTATGCAGAGTAACATCCAAATGACAGATGATCTAGGTATGGTCCCAAAGCAAATTTAACCCTTTGTCTCAGTTTGCAGTAAGAGAGGACAATGAACAGAGGGGCAAAGACAGGGTGTTTAATTAAACAGAGAATATGGGGATGAAAACTACCAAACCTGAAGTGGAATGCAATCTGAAGTGTTTTAATGTGCTTGAATCAAAAGAGCACATGATCTGTATCTCTAAATCACAGAATAACAAAAGAGCTGGCAAATGAAATGGTAAGTAAGTCTGGCAGCAGGTATTTCTAACAAATATTTCTACTTCGAGGTGGGTCAGGCTGTGTCTAATAAAAGGACTGTCAGTAATACAGATATGGGCCTCTTTAGCTGGTCTATGTAGCACAAAAAGCATAAAGCAAAATTTTAAGGGAAGAACAAACATACAGGAAGAATCATAGAATCATTTAGGTTGGAAAAGACCCTTAAGATCATTGAGTCCAACAATAAATCTAATACTGCCAAGTCCACCACTAAACCATGTCCCTAAGTGCCACATCTGGATGTCTTTTAAACCCCTCCGGGGATGGTGACTGAACCACTTCCCTGGGCAGCCTGTTCCAGTGCTTGACAACCCTTTTGGTGAAGAAATTTTTCCTAATATCCAATCTAAACCTTGCCTGGTGCAACTTGGGGCAGTTTCCTCTCATCCTATTCAAGAGAATACAAGCCCATACTTTTATCAAACAGATGTATCCATCTTAGCCAATATCTGTTTTTGTTAAAGGAATTTTAGTGGTCAAAGGAAATGAGATTTACCTAGATGCCACTAAACCATCTAACTTGGCACACTATGGAAAATTATTAGTTAAAATGAAAATGATGCAATTTAATACAAGAATTGTAAGGTGAGGGGGAACTGGCCAGTGGAAAACAACTTGCTGAGCCTGGAGGGGGCTGGCAAGTGGACACCGTCAGAGCTCCTCGGGGACCAGATTTGGGAGAGCTCTGATTTAACCAGGCAAAAAAACCCCATACTGTGCTGGTGAAATCTGGTGATGAAGATGTTGCCAACATAGGAGATGGTCAAAGTGTCAGAGAGGAGGAGCTGGACGGACAAACTCAAACTAGGAAGGGATGGAGATGCCTGGGAAATAGGAAGCCTGCCTGGCCAGAGGAAACAAAGCCAGTTCTTAGCAGCTTCCCCTTCAGCTCTGGTGAGAGTGGCTGAGATAAAAAATGCTTTTGAAAAGGCATAACAACATAGAGCAGTGGCCATCGCTGATCCCAAATACATCCTGCTTGTCCCACTGCCCTGGGGACACAAGGGTGGCAATGGCACATCTCCCCGTTCAACCTGCTGCTGGGTTCGTTGGACTTGGTCTCAAAACTTTCCTTTTCAAGATAAGTTTGGCAAAGAGCATTGATTCCTTGAAACTACAGTCCGCAATAAATGGGAGAAACAGTTCAAGTGTTTGACTTCTCATAACTGTCTGCATATTTGTCTCTTTTGTATTGTTTTGTTGAAAGGTACTTCTGTCCTGGAAAAAGGCAGAAGTCGTTCCTAAAAGCCAAAAAGAAGCAAGCTCCACTACGGAATTAGTCACCATTTAAAATTGTTGTCATGCATCATTTCATAACTAGGCAATGCAAAAACAAAAACAATATAAAATGGGCCTGAATTTATCTCCTGGAAATTCTGTGTTGGAAAATGAACTGGATGAGGGAGATTCTCACATTGCCAAGGGGCAAAATTTATTGGATTTTAAGGTTTTTTGTGGATTAGCAACAATAAACATAGAGAACAAAAAGCAGTTAAGCTGGGGCTACACAGTCAACAGAATCTACACAGCAGAGAAAGTCGGTGCCACTCTGCCACTCAAAGGCAAGGGTTAAATCGAGGCAGCTGATCAAAAGAAGGGGGGTAGGCCAAAATGAAGGGGAGAAGGTCATTGTCTTGCCTTATCATGTTAATTGTCTTTGATTTGAAAACAGGTATCCAAGCAGCCAGGCCATTAGAAATGCATCTCTAAGATGAAAATAATACTGGTAGAGGCAAGAGTGGAAGTTCCTAGGACCAGCAGGAACTGATTCCCACTACTTGGTGAAATAAATTCATTTCACGATGAAAAGGGGCAAAGCAAAGGGAATTTTTTTTTTAATTTTTTTTTTTTTACCTACAATGCCAAAGCAAGCTCACAGTAATCTGATTACTGAAAAAGTATTATTTGGAACTGGTGACTAGATATTGCTGATAGGTTGAATACACCTATATGGTGTTACTCTAGCCTTCTGTTTAGCATAGGAGGAGTCCCACACTACAATTTCCCAAACAGTAGTAATCTTTACTTTAAATAAATTGTTCCAAGAGCTCTAGAGTCACATCTTATGGTCCCTGTGCTCCCCACCACAGTGACTCTAGACCTTCTCCACGTCCCCTATGACTCTTCACTACAAGGCTCCCAAGTCTCCCCACACCTGCAGACAGCTCCAAAATCCTCCCATTTCTTCCCTGCTGTTTCCAAACTGCCTCCACAGGGCAGCCAGCTCATCCCCAGGGCCCACAGGCCAGCCGTGCTCTGTCTTTG
The DNA here is from genome assembly GCF_000699245.1 of Pterocles gutturalis. Lineage (NCBI taxonomy): Eukaryota > Metazoa > Chordata > Aves > Pterocliformes > Pteroclidae > Pterocles > Pterocles gutturalis. Next base: position 67,197 of record NW_010099868.1, on the reverse strand, counting down.
CCCCCCTGCTACTCCACATCGACAGTCTTGGACAAGTTAGCTGGACCAGAAATGATGCTGGTGGGCTTCATCACGCATGGCACAGCTGGCCTAGCAGTGTGTTTTAGGAGATTAAACTGCATAAAGAAGGCCTGAACTTTCTCTGTGTGTCCTTGGGGGGGAAGTTGTTAATTTTCTTTTTAATAAGCTAGAATTTTTCACAAAACACGGAGGAGTTTGTTCTCTTGAAATTTCCTCCCTTCTGCTGGTCTGACTGGATTTGGGCAGCGGTTTCAAAAGCTGCTTGGAAGGGAACAGTGAAAGAAGAGACAAAGACATGCTGAGAGAGAGAGCATGCTGAAAGAAATCCCATTTTGATTGTCAGATAGGGCAAAAGGAGCACTCTTCCATTC
>NW_010099868.1:57740-66774 GCF_000699245.1 Pterocles gutturalis | reverse complement strand
TAACATACAGTATATCAGATCCTGGATGTGGTTCCCAGCCTGGCGTACTGCCACGGCAGAAGGCAACCGAGCAAGCTGCGCTCGTCTCCAGCAGCATCACTCGCACCAGGAGTCCTGCTGGAGCTCACATCATCCAAAGGTCCTGTGAAACAAGCCACAAGGTGTCAAAATTATTGACACTGGCAAGTTGGCAAGAAAAATATGAGTCTTTCAGCAAGCCACAACATTTTCAGCACCAGGGCAATAGAAGAAAGGTAGAGAGTTTTAGAAGAGCCCTCTGGTTCCTGGAGCATTTTGCATGTTGGAAAAGCTGTTGGCCTGATTTCCTCCCCTGTGCACAGTGACTCTGGAGCATGTTAACAACTGTTGTGGTGGATTGACCTAAGGGAGTTGACTCCATCCCAGCCAAACCCAGTACAACCACACTGGAGCTGGGGTGCCCAGCCTGCTGCATGTCCCTGGGCTGTCCTCTGGCACAAACCGTACTCCCAGGGAATACCTCAAGCCTCTATCAGGCATGGAGAACTATCTCCTGTGTTGTCTGGAGCACTCTTCAAGGCAAAGCCCCGAAGTTTCAGGTGGTTTTGCTGCAATCAAGAAGAGCTACAGCCCTTCGGCATCTTGTATGAACTGGTCGTTCACCGTTTTTCTCCGAAAGAGGCAAGAGACAATGTCAATTGAAAGGCTGTTTGTCATTTTTATGTCTTTCCATAGAGATGATCTTCCTCAGTTTGGTGCCTACTTTTACCTCCAGCTCAAGCCTCTCTTCTCATGGGGTTTTGCTGTGCAAAGGTCTCCTGGGCAACGTGCCTGGGGAGCTTGTGCTGAGGTGCCAGATGCTTCTCCATCCTCCTAGTCTTGAAGTGAAAGCAGCAGTTCCTGCTACTTTCTCTCCAAATAATGCACAACCCAATAAAATTCGGTCAGAACACAGGTGATAGACTTGAAAACCTGCTGAGGTGGACCTCAGGGTTCTTTGTTCCCTGTTCATCTCCTGCCCCGGCACTGTCACCCAGTGCTCCCAGCCAGGAACCCAGCTGAACCAACACCAGCACTGGGGACTGCCTTGGAGGGCACTTCTGCCTGTTGTGAGTGTGCCAACATCAGTTCTCACCGCATCCTACTAACTAGGAGGTCTAGTGACACTCCAGAAGTTAGGGCTCGCAGGGTAAAATTGTGGAAGAAATCTGGAAAAATCTAGAATCTCACCATAACCAAAGCTGTGTCTGTTACTGGCTTTGTTACCCGGTCAGCTTTAAAAAAAAAAGTAAACATACCATCTGGAGTCCCTTTCCTACTTAGGTAGGTGTAAGTGAGGAGTAACTCTACCCAAATCAGTGGAGCTTTCCTGGAGTACCAAAGAGCAGCCAGATCCAAGCCACATGGAGCCAGGGCTGAAGGGAACTAAAACCAGCAGAGTCTGGGCAGCCCAAAGGTCCCTGCTCCCGCTGCTTGTTCTGTTACTAACAACTTCTACTGTGGAACAGGAGAGAATGCACTGAATCATTAAACAGGGTAGTTATTTTCATTAGTGGTGTCACCAGAGACCTCGTTACAGAAATGCAACGTAATTGTCATGCAGCTTCCACCTTCTGCCAGAGCCTTCAGCACGCAGAGTTAGTTCCTTCTCTTCCTGGTTTTCCTGCCCAGTGAAGCTTGCCCAGATGCAATCAATACTGGGGTGAAAGATGGTGGGACAGGAACTTGTGAAGGGCACGTTGGATTTCTGAAGGGATTCGTGCCGGTACCCAAAGCGGAAAGCAACCCTAAGAGAGCACTTGAGAAACCCGAGGAAGATGTTGCTCCATCTCAATGCTGTTTATGTCTGCAGGGGTTCAGGGCACAGAGTTATGGCTGCAGGTCAGACCCTGATTTCAGTAAATTAATTACACCAGAGGTTAGTAGTAAAGTCTCAGGGATATTTATGGGAGACTTCTATATAAGGACAGTGTTTATTAACAACCCCAAAACATTTGGAAATTATTTGTTTTTTTCAGACACATACTACTTAGCTCACCACAGCTAGAGACAGATTTTGGACTAAGAAGGGTGGAAATGTATCCAGAGTCAGACTGTTAAAGGTGATTCAGCCCAGCTCCACTGTGCTGACATACTTAACCAGTTCAGGAGACTGGGGCTTGTTTTCCAGTGCTGGAGACATCACAGCATGGTCACAGACACCCCAGGACAGGCAGGTTTGGCACCCCCCTCCCAGCAGCCTCTCTCCCTACTGAAGGTTTACCTACACTGCAAAGCTCTCTGCATCTACGTATTTCTGTCTAATCCTCCCACCTGGCCTTTTAAATCCTCGCCTAGACAGAGCATTGCTATTATTCTGAGAGCTAATCAGAAGTGAACCTATATCCCTTTTGATGAGAAGCCACCCTTGAGCAATACATCCCAGCAGGAAAAGGTGCCGGCAGCTCTCCAGGAGCAGGAGGGCAGACAGGACCAGAAATACCCCCCACACTTGTAACCGTGCAGCACACGGGACCCAAGTGCACAGCGTGGCTCAACACCCGTCGTCATCACGAACAGCACAGCGATGGGACATGGTGGCCCAGGTCTCTGGCCAGCTGGTCCCTTCACCCAGAAGCCAGTACCCAAATACAAGGAAGGCTTACTGCACGCCAGGGAGGTCCCACAGCCCAGAGCAGCCTCTGCATGAAGGGCTCCTGCGCAGCCTTTTAGCTGCTTTGCAGAACAGTGAGTCCTCTTTAAACACAAAACATTGAGATTTCAGCTAAATTCTAGGAACATTTTCTAAATTAGTATCAGCTTAATAACTATCAGGAGCAGGGATGTACTGCCAATATCAGCTGGCTCTGGGGACAGGGACGTAGAAATGGGCTGTGGCTGAGTGCTGGGAGGTGGGACACTCTGGATGGGCAATGAGGAGGAGGAGGAGAAGGAGGAGGAAGAGCATGCACATTTGCTAAGGAAATCCCTGCTCCATCGGGGATGGTGGCATCAAGACAGTGCCTGCCTGGGGGTGGTTTTTAAAAGCTGGCTGGAGACCTGGCTGCAGCTTTCTTCTCACTCAGCCTGTGTGTTGGCACTAAAAGACACCTCTGGTGCATTCAGGCACTGACACGATGATTTGGGAGCCTGATTTCACCCATTTGCAGCTCTTCAGGAGACACGTGCTGCTGCCTGCGCCCCTTCACGCCTCTGCCTGTGCTGGCAGCGCGGCTTGGGAGAGCTGTCCCCAGCAGCCTCCCCTAATCTGCCTCCTGAGCACTTAATCACTGGCTTACAGGAGTGTTTGGGAGGTGAGAGGCAGCAGCCTTTACAAAGGTTGTCCAGTCGCTGCCAGCTGCCCTCCCTGCAAGATTGCCTGGCCTCGTGTCTGCTTAGTTTATACTGTCTTGCTGGTTGGGAACAGCCCTCACTGGAGCAGTGGGGATGAAACCTCTTAATTACTGTCAAGTGAGAAGCTGGGAAACTGGATGGCAGTGAGAAGGCTGGTGCCAGGGGTTCCCCCCGAGCTGCCCCCATCTTATGCAAGGAGCCAGGGATGTGACCAGCCCCACACCTTGGGATAATGTGAGTAAGAGCAGCTTAAAACATCTTGTAAGTGTCAGTGCTCTTGCACTGTAATGCCTAATCCAACAGCCCCTGCAGCCAGCGTCAGCCTTTCCACTGACATTAAAAGTTGTTGGATAAGGGCCTGAGTGACTAACGAGTACAATATTTGAAATAGAGGCGTGGGGCATATTTGCAGAAATATGAAAAAAAGAACCCTATTCAATCTCTCTTCAGTAATTTACTTTAAAATATGTCTACTGTCACTAAGAGTTTTGCAAACATCCTGCGTCTGAAAGCAGAGAACGCAAACTGTCCCATATCCGAGCCGAAAAAGCTTATCTGAACACAGGTGGGGCACACAGAGAAAGAGAAGTGAGTGCTTCTGCAAATAAATTCACATAAAAAAAGAAATCAATTGTAAATTGTAAACAAAGTACAAAGTTGGATAACGTGTAATGAGAAATCCTATTAAAAATCCTGAATTTGGCATCATGTCAGTCTGGAACTAGCATCACTCAGGGGTTTTTCATGCTTTTCAAGTCTCAGAGCTTGCTGATAACAGTCTGAAATGATTTTTAACCATGTGAGTGTATGACTATATAACTATATATAAGATATGTTTAATGATGGCCCCTAAATCCAAAGCCTAGATGTGTTCCTATGCAAGGTGCCTCAGCCCCTGCTACAGTGAGAGAAGGGAGACAGGCACCTGCAGAGAGTCGTTTGTCCCTTCCTAGTGCAATTAAAGGCATTTTGACTTCATCTGTGTCCCTTGTATGTGACAAAACCCACATAAACCAGTATGAGGTCACCAGGGTCTCCAGGGTGACCCCCTGTCCCCCTGCAATGAGCGTGAGCATCCGTTGGGGTCTGGTGTCTGTGGGGGAGATGAGGGCTGGGACAAAGGAGGGCTCATCCCCGAATTGCCAGGGCCAGCAGGATTCCCAAGACCTGGGATCTCCCAGGAGACAGGGTGTACTCCCAAACGGCACTTTCATGGAGTGGCAAGAAGGTCACTGGGGCTGTGGGGGGAAATCTGGGGGTTCCTGTGGGGGCTGCAGGCTTGGCACCCCCTTGAGCAGGATGCTGTGGCACCAGAAGAAGGAGCTGCAGGCTGCTGGTCATTAACTTGCCTTTGTGCTGGACATTATGCTTCACAAGGAAATTGTAATTTTTCTAATCAGTTATTTTCTCATAGAAGATCATAGAATATGGCTGTATTTTCAGCAGGTCTTTCCAACTGAGCAGACATCACATCCTCTGTGTTTGAGAGCTCTCCCCGCTTTGTTTCTGTGCTGATGCTACAGCCTGAAAAGCAGCTGGGAACTGTTTTTAGGACTCTGACTTACACTGTGAGCACTCCTGCAGCATTAGGCTGACAGCAGTATCTTCACCGGGAAGCAGAGACCTGTGAACCCTACAGAAAAAAATGAGATGACTATAACGCTGTGCGAAGCTGCGTGAACACATCAGCTGTGAAAGCTCTAGCTCTCGTTCCTGAACTCCCATACAGTTTTGAAATCCTGACCTTGCCACTCTTGTGTTACCTAGATGTTCGCTTCCCTGTACTCACTTCATTCTTCTGAGCGGAGAAGGATGGGGCGGAGATCAATGCAAATTTACTCCTGGTTTTTTGTGAGCTCGGAGGCAAGAATTGCCTCTGGCAATGCACGTTCTCCTGGGACTCTGGGCAATGAGATTACAAAAAACTCATGCTGGTGGACCTCAGGCATCTTCCAGACTGAGGCAGCCCAAGAGTGGTTTTGAGGACCTAAATTGTGGAGTTAGGTGCCCACTTGCCAGCCATGGACTACTCGGAGTGCGTGATTCTGTCCATGGGTTTGGGCATTAGTTTTAATAAACAATATTCATCCCTAGAGAGAGTAAGGAAGTAAATGGTAGTGAGGCAAGGGCTGTGGCTGCTTGCTGTATGGTCCAAGGCTCTCCATGTTCCCAGGGAGAATTTACCAGTCCTCAGTTTGTCACTGCTGCATGTCACTAAAGCACACAAAACCAAATCTTGGCTTCATGTTATAGGTACTCCACATCCAGAAAGTCAGTCTTCTTCCTTCACTCAGATTTATCCCTGGCTCTTGCAGACAAGCAGTATACAGCCACTCTGTGTGGCTCCTCACCTCTGGCCTTCCTGGGAGGGTCCTGGTTGCATGCATCCAACAGATGCTCAGAGGCAAGGAAGGGTGTCTCTGGAAGAGCTGAAGCAGATCAGACCTGTGTTATCTCTCCCAGGGACTCCTTATAGGACAGAGAGAATGATGCTTATATCTGACACTCAGTGTGTCTTGGAGCACAATTCCCGTGCCTGGAGCAATTCCTGTTGTGCCTGGATGGTAAGAAGTGGCTCTCAGGAGGTAGCTGATGCCCTCTGCCACCATTGGTGTGAAGAGCTGGGGGCTCTGTACAGACCTGAGGTCTGGGACACTGTCCTGTCTGGCCAAAGGGGGTGGTCAGAAGAAAGTGCTCCCGTCATATTTTAATTTTTTGGTGATCAGCTGTGTTATAGAGGAAAAAGACCCAAATGAGGTTGATACTTTGGTAGCTTGAGTGGCATTAAATACATGCACACACTGTGTTTGTAGTACAGAAACACGTTCAATCAAATGACTTTCTGAGTGCAGGTAACCCTGTAACAGCTGTTACCTGTGGACTACATCAAAACTCAAAAATAGGCAAGAGAGGACTAGTTTTTACATTGTCACACTTCAAGATCCACCTGTAAGGTTCATCAAAGTGTCTTGGGTTTTCTTCTGCAGAAGTCACTGCGTATTCACCTGTTCTGCTGCAAACTTCCAAAGCCCTTCCTGAGCATCACTCCAGGGCTTTGCTCTGAAGAGGTCCTCAGTGCCCTCAAGTGCCCGGATGGATTTCCCATCGTTAGAGCTCTGGTGAACCTGATCGAGACCACTGTGAACAGGCAAGGGATGGTGGCATGGTGTCAGAGGGATTGCAGAGCAAAGCCCCCACATAGGGCAAGAGGTCAAGAACCCCAAGCTTCCAACAGCAGATGTGAAAGCAGCCGCCAGTGAAATGAGGGTGCCACTGACAGGAGCCTGCTGCAAAAAGAAATTGCGTGAAAGAGTAAGCGAGCTCATCCACAAGAAAAAGCTTGAGTGAATATTGTTTCCCATTTCCTAGAAACTTCACGTGTGGTTTTTGGTGGGAGAGATGATGTAAAGGAGAAAACAGCTGGCATGGAGCACGTACCCATCCCGCTTTTTTAGCTGGCATGGAGAGGGGAACCTAGTGTGCAAGGTCTTCAGTGGCTTCCTTCCCTCTGAAGAGACAGTTAAGCTCCATCTGCCTAACTTCACGGGCTGGACATGGAAGATCCGACTGATCTGCTTTTCCACCGCCTCAGCACAAAGCAGGTGAAAAAATCCCAGGCAGGTCTGTGCAGGCAGAGCCTGGGGGGACCTGCTGAGCCCAGGTCACCACGCGAGGAGGTACCCAGGAGGGAGAAAGGACGTTTGCAGTGACACCACTCAGGTGCTTTACATCACATCTGTCCTCTGGCATACCAAGGGGTGGAGAGGGTGGGGAGGGCTGGTATCAGCTGCACTTCAAAACACTTCCCAGCATGAACGGGGTTTGGCTGAGCTGCCTGAGTAAGGGGGCCAAGGGAGGGCTGGCAGGAGGATGTTGGACCGTCAGTGGCGGCTCAGACGGAGCGAGGCTGGGAGGAAGGGGAGGAGGAGGAATGCTGCGTCCCGGCAAAGCAAATATCACCATGTGCGCGCTCTGCGTAAAACTAGAAATGTAAACAGAGTCCTTTCCAAAATAAACACCTGCAAAATAAACACAGAAGGGCAATATATGAAACAAAAATAAGCACTGAGCGAGGTACAGGGGAATGTCTCAGCAGCCAGCCACCAGCCCAAGGCCACCAGAAACCCTCATCTTCCCCCTTCCCTCATCTTCTCTTATAAATACAGCTGCTCTGGAAAAGACATATCAAGTGAAGGGGTGTGATTGTCCCTGCACGGCCGTGTGGGCACTGACCCTGTGCTGCCGGGAGGGCCCCTGGCCGGGGACCACAGCCACCGATGGGACCGAGCCCCCGCGCCCAGAGTGCACTGCACAGCAGCAACATGGCTTGGCGAGAAAATACTCACTGCAATGAGGAACCGGGGTGTTGCAATGGAAAGAACAAGTTGAACAGACTCAAATAGTCTTTCTCCACCCCTGCAAATGTTAATAGAACCAGAAGTTCTCCGCCCCGGCTGTCTCTCTGCCCCCACTGTCCTGCCAGGGCTGCTGTGTGCCTTGGACACCAGGACGGTGCTTGTCCTCTCCGGGATGATCTGGGTTTGAATGTGGGACACTGCAGGGGCATGCTGGGCCCAGGCAGCAGCCCAGCTCCCACCGCCCCTCCGCACCCTGCAGGGGCTGACAAACAGCGCTTTATTATTTTTTTTCCCTCCAGTACAATGTCAGTCTTATTTGCCACAGCAATGATCCAAACCAGACCCCCTTCTTTCCTCTCTTTCAAGATTTTTTCCAGCATGTGCTTCGTGCTGCGCTAGAGATGGACAGAGCATGCCCTCCCCAAGGGGAAGCAACGTGCAGCCTGCTGCCTCTGTCCCTTACGGCACTGCATCCCCATCCCAATCCAGAGATGCAGCTCAGCCGCCGCATCATCCTCCTGCTCCTGGTCCCTGTCCTACAAGCCAGTATCCAAAGCACATGCCTAAGGGATGCCCTGGGACAGTGCTCATGTTTGCCACAGCAGAGGGACTTGTGTCTCCAGTCTTGCATCTCTCACCTCTCAGCTCAGACATCAGCTGGTGGATGGATGCTCCAGACCTATTTGTCTGCCACAGCCCCCACCAAGACGGGAGTACCAGGCAGTTCAATCTGCAAGCTTGATTTACTGAGCTGCCTTTAACACTATTTATTTTTCCACCATTTGCCTCCATAGTGTCATCTCCTTTTAAGGACATAATTTCCCACTGGAATCATCTCCAAGGGCCCTGGCAATGACCTTGCTCCTCTCACACCTCTAGGGCTGTGGTGCTGGTCCCTGCCGTGCCCTTCTCCAGCCTCGCAGCCCCAGAGCTGCCGTCCAGGGGTGCCTGGCAGCCCGCTGCGCCTGTCACTGCTGTGCTGAGCTGGGCACGTGCTCAGCCGAGACCGGCGGGCACGCTGGGGGGCGAGGCAGACACAGGCATGAGTCTGCCCCGTGGGGGTGGGAGCCAGACACAGGCATGAGTCACTGGTGTCCTGCCATGGGGAAGCCGAGCCCTGGCCCAGAACCAGCTGCACAATGTACACATCTCTCTGTTTACTGTTTCTTAGCAGTCACAAGTCTGTTGAGCTCCTTGGAACAGAACAGTCCCGTCCAGTGCACGTCCGATCAACGCCTCGCACAGGAGAGCCCGGTCACCGGAGGGGACTTGTTTGCCTTGCAGCTATGTCCCATAAGTGACAGGCAATGTTGTTATTGCTTCTCATGCACTGGCACTCTCTAATGAAGGAGTAGGAGCGTCGT
>NW_010099868.1:49191-57666 GCF_000699245.1 Pterocles gutturalis | reverse complement strand
AAAAAAAAAAGAGCGAGCAAAGCACCATAACCATTCTTATTTCTCAGGGTAAACCTCAGGTTGCAGCAGATGGCTGATAAAGAGGCTGTTTTGCATTATGGTTTATATTGTAAATCATATATCTTGGGCAGAGTCTGTGTGAATACTTTTGAGATTAACCACAGATACCAGGACGAGGGGCTACATCTGCAGTGGCTTTTCGAAAGCTGAGCTCTCCATATCCCGTATCAGCTGTATATCTAGTGGACTCATCTCTTTAAAAAGAAGCTTTACAGAAGATGCTATTAAAAAAGGAAGAATTTACTTTATCATCGCAGAAATACCTATTAAATCTCAGTGTTTCCCAACCCCTAGAGTATTTCTAGTTTGTGCGTAGGCGCTCACACTGTAAATCACTGTGCAAGAAGTTCTCTTTTCATGGCAACCTCTTCAATTCCATACTCATTTGGCACGCAAACTACAAGGGCCTGCCAACCTGCTTCTTCTTTTCATATCTCCTGGCTATTTAACAACAGTAACTCATGTTAATGAGGTTGTACATTTTCTCATTCCCTTAAAAAGCAACACACAGCTCTTTCAGACACGGCCCTCATTGCTGCGCAGATGCTTTGAAGTCCAGATGCAAAACGAATGAGCTTGTACTGACAGCTTTGTCACCTCTGCAAATGCGCTTGTGCTTGGAGAGTTTGTCTTCAGATGGTTTGTCTTCCTCTGTGCACTAGGAAAAAAGAAAACTTCTGCTCTTAACAAAAAATAAATGAATACAAACCAAGGAACACAAGAATAACAGCAGCATGAGAGCTCTGGGTTTGCTCACCACGGAAATACAAGGAGCGGCACCCTCTTGCTAACGTGTATCGTGGCAGATCCTCTGCTGAAATCACTTTACACAGGAATACTTTAAAATGAAGTGTCCAAACACTGAATACAGCCTGTTAGCAGAGGTTGTCCCCCATTAGAAAATGTCACACGCTGCACCTCGTCATGGCTGAGCTCAAAACTGGTCTTCAAAGAGCATCCTTTAGCAGCTGGTCTGTGTTATGAAAAAGCACCACATTAATATTCAATCAAATCTAATACTTAAAATCCCCTCATTTGTTTAACTCTTTGATGTATGGATTACTGAATTAGAGCCATTGCCAAAACTGGTTCCATATTAAGCTGATTTATATGCAGGAAATGTTGCCCTGTAACTCTGAGGCAGATGAAGTTGGTACAGCTTTATTTGCTCTTCTCATGTTCTCAAAGCTTAAGATTAATTTGCTAAATCAAACATTGTGATCAAATTCCCTTCGATGGCTCATCTAAATTCAGTTTGCAGAAACCAAACCTTTGTGTACCTGGAAATAAATGCCAAACTGTGCTTGCTGCCCCAGCCAGATGGAGTTATTGGCATTAACATGGTTGAATAAACTTAGTGTAATTAAAATGAACATTTTGCCCAATCTACATTCCATACTGCAGGTGCACTGCTCGATTTATTATGTAAAATATTCAATTTAATTAAGGACAGGAGAGTGCAATATGAAAGTAACGAGAGCTTCCCTGCAATTAAGTAAGAATTTTTTTCCATTTCTGGGGCAAAAGCCACATAACACGGGCCTGACCCCAGCCAGGGACTTGTTTGCTTTCCCAGTCGCTGGCTGCTCTGACGCTGCCTTCCCAGCGTTATCCTGCGCGGTCCACAGACCCCCGGCAGCTGGGGCAGGGCTGAGGCTGCCACCCAGACCCCACAGCCCCGCGGGGACTCTGCGGTTAAAGCCAGGAGGCAGAACAGATTTGGAAACACCTCCTTATTTCATGGATTGTCCTCCTGGCTTTTAAAGTGCAGACAAAACACCGTCCAAGGAAGGGGTTTTGTGTCGAGCTGTTAGCAAGAGCTTTACTGCGCAGAGGATGGACGGGCCATCTGCCAGCCCACGCGCAATGCCATCACCGGGCACTGCAGGTTTGTCTGTTGGTGGAGATAAACAAAAATATTGCAAACAAAGATACGAAGTAAAATGAAAGGTGCTGCTGGTACTGTATTCTAGCAAAAGAAGAAAAATCCCAAGCACATTCTTCCAAAGGCACTCACCTGGGCACCGTGATGCCCCGCAATGCCAGGGCTGCGCAGGACTGAAACAGGGACGGGCAGAACCAGGAATGTTTTCCCATCCTCCACTCAACTGAGTCTCAAAAAATGCAAAGTATATCCCTCGTGCTTCTTGTCATAAGCTGAGTTCCTTCAGTAAAGAAGAATTTGATTTAGGGGCTGGCTTTCCTATTATCATCCCTTACAGAAATCTTTCCTCTAAAGCATCTGGAAAGTGTCACCGTCGGTGATAGCTTCTGTGTTAGAAATACTGGGAGTCTGAATCCGTCGAGCAATGCCTATCTGCCAGCAGTGCTTATGCCTGCTCTAAATGCATATGAACCGCACGTTATCCATAAATAACGGACAGAGCGAAAAGGCATTGTAAGGAACCTAAATTCAGCATCTTTTGTGCCTGTGGGTTTCTGCTACAGAGGGTTTCTGGTTTTCATTTCCTTGGGGCATTTGAACAGTAATATCATATAATATGTCATCTGTTTACTGGAGTAGGAACCGAGCATAAATATTGAGAAATCTGATAAACAATACTGTAACTTTAGAGCTCAGCAAGTAGGCATCTGAAAGCACATCCCAGCAGCTTTCCAGCACTTTTCAGGAAAGGTTGACATTCACCCATGGAAACGATGACATTCATACCCAGGCTTACCCTGCCACACAGTTTAACCAAGGGAAGAGAGGGGAGAAACCTTTCATGTCTGAATTTACGACTTGAATATTCTGTGCGAACACTGTGATGTAACATGACTGAGCAGTTGCAGAAGAGACTGAAACTGTTTGAATTCTTCTGCTGCCCTTTGGCCTGATGTGTTTGGGCTGTTTGAGTGTGTGTGTGACTGTAATGGGATAAAAACGTCAGTGTGAGCTTCTGGATAAACCTTCACTTGGGCTTTTTTTCCTGTTCGCTACAGTCTAAACTTAAAGGGACGATGGGGAGGGTTTGCGGTTTGTCTCTGCCAGATGCCTTGAAGCCCAGCAAGAGATGTTTGATACCACGACAGCATCACTGTGAACCTGAGCACCCACACTGGGCACGCAACCAGGCAAATCTGTGAGCCTGGTGCCTCCTCCCGAGCAGAGGAGCTCAGTGCCTTACTGAGCTCTGCCTTTTGAGAAGGAGGAGTTTCATACAGCCCCTGCTTTGACACTCTGCTCTTTCTCGTCGCTGGCAGGACCACCTGTCCCTACACCCTCCAGTTCCCTGGTTCCCTGCTCTGAGAGCGCTGCTGGCCACAGTGTCCCGCTTCTTTCCGAATGATGGGCTTTGATCTGCAAAACAGCTAGGTCCCTTGGTTGCTGTTTGCAAGTTCTTCTTCAGTGCCAAAGATTTGCAGGGTTGTCCATTGCTCCTCCAGGCCTGGCACTGGGAGCGCCATGTGGGAACCGTGCTCTGCAACTTACCTTCACGCTGGTGCCTTGCAGCCTTACATTGCTCATCTCTAGGATAAGCCCTACAGCAAGGAAACAGGTTTTACCGACCACCTAAGTAATGAGGTGGTTATGAATACTCGTATCAGAGAGAACTTCTGCTGAACAACATGACAGCCCTGCTTTTTACTTTAAAGGAGACAGGCTGGAAACTTAGTTGTGAACAAGGAAATTATTGCTAAAGCTTCATCCATAGTGCTTTTCACATACCGATCTGGGCAAACAGGGAGGTTTGTCACTGTCACCAGTGGTGGGAGGCTGCAGTTGAGCATCAAACTGCAACACATGGGGAAACCAGGAGATGCCTCATCTCCCTCATGAGTCCAGCACCGACGAGGTGACCCTGACAGCCAGCACACTGGGACAGGGGGACTGCATTGACCCCCAGAGCAGTGGCATTTAAACTGGTACTGAAATGCCTATTGCAGCATCCCAAAGCACAAGGTTCAACATCCACAGACAAGCAACAGTCTGAAGAGTTCAAAAAGTCGTAGAATCATTATTCATTAAGGTTGGCAAAGACCTCAAGGATCATCAAGTCCAACCGTCAACCCACACCACCCAACCCACTAACCCATGTCCCTCAGCACCACATCTACACGTTTCTTGACCCCCTCCAGGGATGGTGACTCCACTGCTTCCCTGGGCAGCCTGTTCCAATGCCTCATCACTCTTGCTGCGAAGAAATTTTTTCTAATATCCAGCTTAAACCTCTGCTGGCGCAACTTGAGGCCGTTTCCTCTTGTCCTATCGCTTGTTATTTTAGAGAAGAGGCCAGCACCCACCTCACTGCACCCTCCTTTGTTGAGGGGCTGGGGGGTCTGCACTCCTGTTGCTGTTCACAGGGAGGCACCTGCCCTGGGGCAGAAAGCCGTGCAGTGCTGCCCCGCTTCCTCCCCGGCAGGTAAAGGCTTAGCTGCATGCCTGGGTGAAAGGGCTACTGGTCACAAGCGCAAAAGTGTCACATAGAAATGTGACTTTAAACCAAAACCCTTTAATGATGCTTCACAAATGAAGAAAAGATGCCTCCTTCTGGGGATTCATTGGTGAGTAACAGAATAACGAAGAACAGTGTGTGTCGGGGGGGCAGAAAGGACAAGCACGTAATGAACTGGGAGGTGGGGTAAATAAAAGGGGGCTCTTCTATAGCCAAGGAGCTTGAATTAGAGGGCAGAAGTGGGTCTTCCTTTTCCCTAATTCATTTGCCTGTGCTTTTGTTTCTACCCTGCTTTGCTGACAGGCAGTGACTGGCAGATGCACGTACTCCAGAACATCCCACAAGAGCTTGCAGAGATCATGAGCTCCACCCCGGAGCCCCTGTACTCTAATGTTGTGATGTTTCTATTATGGGAGGTGCAAGCTTTTGTTTTTTGGTTAAACAGGCTTAAAACCATGTGCACTGAACGTGCCAGCAACGGGTTCGGGAGTCCGCACCCCTGCTCATGGAGGGAAGCAGAAATATGTTTTCACAGGCTGAACCATAGGGCAGAAAGTAACATATAGGGTCAAAAAAAATTACCGATGGGGCTCGGGATTTTTTATTTTTATCATAAAAATGGTAATTTATACAAACGAGATGTCATCGTCATTCTGACACTATTCTATTGAGCTGGCATTAATGATAGATCTGGAAACACATTCTATGTTCTTGAACAATGACAAATGCACTGTGGAAATCAACAGAGACACTGAAAGCAAAATAATAGCTGAAAAATATCCTGCTTTTCGGCTTTTGGTAGCAGAAAGCATGAACTGCGCTTCTTATGCAAATCTGAAGTCAGTTGTGGGCTAAAAGAATTAATCAGAATGCTAAGTAGTGTAATTCTGTCCTAATTCTAGGAGGAAGTATCAAACACATGTTTAAATGTCATTCTCCAGCCATTAATTACCTCCACTTAGCGAACCCTTCACAAGAAGCTGTAGGATGAGGTGTCACTCGCGTGCTTGCCGAGGTGCTGCATCCCACGGGCCAGCAGCCGTGGACAGGTCCTGCCTGCAGCGCTGGGCAGCTGGCTGGAGCAGCTGTGTTAGGGTTTTCCTTGGATTTCAAATAGCTATAAAGGAAAGAGAATTAAAGGATGCTCTTCTTCTGCTCTAAAGTATGGGGGGAAAGGCTGTAGCCTCTTCTCTGGCCCACCTCTGCAGTGCTGGTGGTGGCAGCTTCTGCCCTGAGAGTGACTCTGCCGTTTATCTGCATTTCTCTGGCCATGATTGAATGCAGGAAAAAGGAGACAAACTGCAGCTTGGACTCAGCTGGGGAAATGAACCTGCTTTTTGCTTGCAAAATCCAACGGTATAGCAATGCTGAGGAATAGGAGAAGTTGGGTTGATCTTCTGCAGGATTTGCAGACTCACAGGGTGCTGCTGGTGTCCTGTGGCGTGTGGAAGGAGCTGGAGGGGGAGCTGAGAAGCAGCCCCAGTTCCAGGGGATCGCGATATCCCCCACCCTCCAACCTCTTTGAACAGTCCCTGGGAAGAGGCTAAATTGTTGGCTGGGGCTTGGGAGGATGGAGAGTCTGTCGCTGAGCCAACAGGGATGGTGGGGAGTCCATAAACACCTTTCTCTGCTTATTTGAAAGCAAATTACCCTACGAAAGCGAGATTGCCCAGAGTCGTTTTCACGCTCCGCAGGCTGGTTTGCTATGCTTTAGGAGTGAAATTCTTCCCTGTCTTGAAACTGAGCTTCTGATAACTACCAAAAATCTGTGAAGCTTTTGTTCAAGATCAGATCAGCCTACCCAGCAGTGCCAGGGCTGAACGCACTTGAAGAAGAAGGGAAAGGATCAGATCACACCTTGCCTCAAAAGATCTTTTTAAATGGCTATTTCAGCATGGTGTAAAGGGTGAGGAAATGTGTTCTCCGCTGTCAGAAGGCACTGTATCTGCTGATACATTTAGTGAAGAGCAGTGGGAGATAAAATTACCAGTGTTTGCCCTGGAATTGTGAACGCCATCCCCAATGGTCATAGAAGTATTTTTTTTCTGCTTTCCAGTTACTCAGGATTGATGTTATTAAATACACCACATTTAAAGCCTTTATAGATTCTCAAAATTGCATTACATTTTTTACTCAGCTAAATTAGAGCCTTGTGTTGTGTAAACTGGATCTGACCATATTGATTACAAAAAAGGAGGAAAGGTTTTATTAAAGAGATGAATGGGCTTTTTGTTAGTTTGCTCTCGCAAAGAGAGGAATTAAATTATTCCATTCCTGCAGCACTTACCCAGCTCAGCTGGTGGCTTTGCACTCCCCCATCAGTACGCTGAGAGGTTATTTGGCAGTTTAGCAGAGATGCAAACACTATAGCTTGGATCTCTAAGTGGATGGGAATTGTCGTTTGAGAGGTTATTTGGCAGTTTAGCAGAGATACAAACACTGTGGCTTGGATCTTTAAGTGGATGGGAATTGTCATTGTTGCGCCGAAATGTGGCTTCTCCTTCGCAGTCCAGGGAGCTGTAGGGTTGATGCTTCACAGGGCATTCACTTGAGGTCATCCAAGCTTTCCTTTGGCGCTGTGGCAATTTCAGGACCCTTCTCAGAGGTCATGTGAGATGGTGGGGGTGGTTCATGGCTCCACATTTCTGCCTACTAATTGGCTAACGTGCTTGTGCACGCTCAGAGGTCATGTGAGATGGTGGGGGTGGCTCATGGCTCCACATTTCTGCCTACTGGTATTGGCTAATGTGCTTGTGCACACAGGAGTGAGGACCATTTCCCTCCCTCTCCAGAGCCCCAGTGGTTGAGATGGGGTCGTCACCTGTCACAGTTCTTAGCACTGAAAATGGCTGTGGCTTTACAAAACACAGCGGCAGTACAGCCTGTCCCCAGGGAAGGTCGCATCCGTAATGATAGGATTTTTATAACCTGCCTGGTGAGGGATGAAATCAGTCCTGAAGTACAAGACAACGTAGTGGTGAAACACCCCACACTTACATCGACCCAGCTCATCCCTCTGGCCACCCAGACATAGAATCACAGAATCATTATGGTCAGAAAAGACCTCAAGGATCATCAAGTCCAACCCTCAACATGGGTGGATAACTGGAGGCAGAAGGAGTCCAGGGTACCTGGGCCAGCTTCAAGTCTAGGACTACATATTTTCATTAGTTAATTAATTAATTCCTTGGGTGAAATAAGTACAAAGTCCTGTGAACAGGTTGTGACACCACTGGGTGCCAGTAGAAGAGCTTTCAACTCTAACATAAGGTCCTATCTCTGAGGCTGCTGGGATCACTGTGTACCTGGGGCAGTTCCCAACAAAGACCAGGGAGTCGTGGTTGCTGGTCCCAGTGAGCATCACCCCATGTTTCCCGGCACCCCTGCGGCTGCCCAGGCTCTTTGCAGCCCAGGTTTCTCGACAGTTTGGGATTTCCTTGTTATAAGGTAGGGAGATGGGGAATGGTGCTGAGGTGGGGGATGACGGAGGAATGGGCTGAGGCAGAGATGACATGAACAGCTTTGGGTGGTCCTACCCAGAACCTGGCACCTTGCACCAGCAGAGCGCTGGGTGCGTTTCTCCTTTTTATCTATCTCATTTGGCACAACCTCTGGTCCCTAAATTGCAATTTCCACTCAACAGCTGTGATTTCTAAATTAATTAGAGTCTGGCTCATTGCACTAACGGTGTTACAATCCCATCTGTATGTGCTAAAGCTTGCCCCAAAAGTCATCCATGCCATTCTGAAAGCTTTGCTACCCCCATCCAAAACAAGCACTGTGTAAAGAAAGGAGGAGATGAAAAACCTTTGGGATCCAACGGTCTCAGCACAACTCAGCCTTCTGTAGCCATCCATAAGGGGGATTTAACCATGGTCATGTGAGGACAGCTCTGAGCAGAGCTTTCCCCATTCTCCTTTCCTAGCTGTGGTCAGAGGCAGCCTCATACCTGCCATCGTAGTGCGCTGAGGCTGGAGCCGTCAGCGCTGCTGGCACCCGTGCAGATGTGGGAAGGATG
>NW_010099868.1:31233-49175 GCF_000699245.1 Pterocles gutturalis | reverse complement strand
AGGCTGGAGCCGTCAGCGCTGCTGGCACCTGTGCAGACGTGGGAAGGATCGGACCGTCAGTCTGAGGCAGGGCTGGGCAGAGAGAGCAGCCACCAGGCTCAAGAGAAGGCTTAGGTTAATGAAGATGTTGCTATTTAAAGCTAGCAATGAAGACAATCCCTGGCAGAGGATTTATTCAAACCAGGTCAAGCCAAGATTGGGGCAAGGCACACCCGGTCCTTTGCTTTTTCTTCCGCCAGCTGACAGGCATCTTTAGCGTGCACTGGGGCCACCTGTCCTTGGCCCCAGCCACCAGCGTGCTGCCTGCTCCCATGCACCAACCAACACCTTCACCTTCTTCATCAAACCACACCTTGCACTGAACAGCTCCTGCAGCCAGGAATTCATGCCATTAAAATAAAAATGTTGTCCTCCAGCTTAGTACAGCCACACATATTAAGACAAAAATGCTTCTGCTGCCTTGAGGCCCCCCCAGGAGAGGTGTCAGACACCTGCACTGTGTCAGGTGCAGGCAGCACAGGCAGCACAGGCAGCAGGGTCCCTCAGCCCCCTGCCCCACCCAGGGCTCCAGCAGCAAGGGATGCCCAGCTTGCCCTCTACCCAGGGCCGGCAGCACTGCCTGTGTGAAAAACCATAACCAGATATAACACCTAGAGTAGAATAGAATAGAATAGAATAGAATAGAATCACCCAGTAATGACACTTTAAACAATTATAAAAATTACAGAGCTATAGGGGTCATCTCAAGACCCAGGCTATACAGAGAGATGTGAACCTGCAGTTAGGCTTTCCATGCCAAATGACAAACTGTTAATAGTGATTAGGAAAACTTACTTCCTGCTCGGAGGAGGCATCCAGTCAGTGGCAGGGATCATTTAAAAATCTCTTAAGTCTTTGCTGTAACTCCCAGCAGCTAAGTAAGCCTCTCTCCCCATGGGAGGATCACCTTGGAGGGAGGTTTAAGGAGAGGGCTGTTGAGATGCCAGGGGAGGGACCTCTCCCCTGCCTACCCCTCAGCAGCAGCTTATCCTGAGGCTGACACAGCAGGTCCTTCCTTCCCCTCCAACGAGCTGAACCTCCCACCTGCAAAAAAAACCCCAGGGCAGCCTGGACTTGGGTGGTAGAAAGCTCTTTTTTCTTGCCCAGACTTACCTTATAAAACTAAAATACTGTAAAATACTATATTAAAACACTACTTAATAGATTGTAAAAGTTCACTCACTAAATCCAGATGGGGTTGCCAGACCCTTCCCAGGGATGAAAACACCGTTTGCCCCAGGAGAGCAGCAGGGGTGCTGCAAGGAGAGCAGCTGCCAACTGCACATTGACCTTTGCAGGGGGAGATCCCCCAAGCCCCCTGCTCATGACTAAAACAAGGCTGTGATCCTCTGGGAACATGGCACGCAGAGCATAATGACAAAAAAGCAGCTCACTGCTCATTATTAGCATTTAAACAAGCTGCTGAGCAGGTTTAACACGAGGGACAGGAGAATGGAGGAAGGGACTTCTGCTGCTGCCACAGCCTCATGGTGCATAACAGCATGGGTACAGCTCATGAGCCCATGTCCTGGGGTGTTGTCTGGCTGCTCAGGATGGGATCAGGCCCCTTTTCTCTGTAGATTAGGGTTGGAAATGCCTGTCTTACCTATTGCCCCTGGATTGCCATCCCCTGCCTCCTAGAAATTTCCAGAAGACGAGTGGGATGTCACAGAACAGAGCCAGGTGTCAAGGCACACAGGGCTGAGTTTTTAAGATATGCGAGTTCCCTTAGAGACACCTGCCTGTAGCGTTAGGGACACCAACATCATTACAAGGGGAGCTCCAGGAAAGCTTAATTATGCACTGTTTTTTAATAAACTGTGTGACTGGGCCACTGGGGAATCCTCACTAGCCTCGATAGCCGTGATGATCCCTTAGGCTTTCTGTGTGGAGAGTTCCTGAAATACCTCCAGTTCCTCATCTCTTTCTAAATCATAGATGGCAGAACCCATCTGCGATTTAACGTTGCCAGGTAATGCACAGCAACTATGCTAAGAACTAGAGAGGTGACTAAATCAATTTGCAAACAAAAAGAGTGATCCTGGACCTCAGCCCAAATGCTGAGGAATTCCTAGAGATAAGTGCAAGTTTGAACAGAAGCTCAAAGGTAGGAGAGGCAGAAAACCAAAGAAAAGCAAGCTGAAATGGGAGCGAGCGAAGAGGCGAGGAGCTCAGTAATGACTTTGCTGTGGTGGGTGTCCAGCAAAGACCCTGCTCCACTGACTCCCTGGGAACCCTTCAGTCCTGCCATGGGGAACCCTTCCTCCCCATCATCCCACCAAGCCTGGACACCAGCCGTGCCTTCCTCCCCGCTCTGGCAGTGGGGTGGTTTGGTTTTACACTGAGGAGTCAGATACGGACTAGCAACTTCTGGCTGAGCGTTTCCCCGCCAAGCTGAGCCGAGCAGCTGGTTCGAAGGAGTGGGAAGCGATTTAGAAGGGTGAATTTTTAAAAGGTAAAGAGGCTATTTTCTCTATCTAGTCATGTTTGGTTTTTTTTTATTTCCACAGCTAAAGTACTTTAAAAAGTCTTTGGTTCGTAAAAAGCAAAGCTCCTTTGATAAATTGTGAAAGCTGCAAGATGTGTGCTTTTAACAAGTCCCAGCGGTGTTATGGCCCCAGTTATGCAAGGCTGGGGGAAGCAAGGGAGGTGGAAGAGGGCCGATGGCAGAGCCCATCTGGTTTGGGGGCTGCAGTCCCACTGCCCCACTGTGTGACACAGGAGGACACGCTCCTGTCGGTGCTAACAGGAGGAGAGGGGCAGCTGGCTTGCAGCTTGCACACGCACACCTCTCCTTCTGCATCTATGCTGAGCTAATACATCTGGAGTGGTAAGCAGCCAAAATCCTAACTGAAGGCTTTCCGAGCCAGAGGATGCTGCCTGGCAGAGCAGGCTCTGCGGGGAAGAGGCCAGCCTGCTGCTGAAGGCTGGAGGGAAGCGATGGAGAGTTCTAGAAAGGTATCGAGGAGGGGTGCTTTTGGATAGCTCTTTGCTGTCCTCATTGGTATTAACACTGTGCTTAGGAGAAATGACCGCTGCTCCAAGTGACCTACTGGTGCAAAAGCCCAGATCATATGATCCAAAATTTGCCTTTAAATTTTAAAAAAAAGATAGATAGAGGGAAGCAACCCAAAAGTGCTGGTCAACACAAAAGGGGTGCCCTCTCCTCTCCACATCCCAGACACCCTCCTGTCCTAAGACGGTTACAGGTGTCAGAGTGAAATACGTTGCTCAGAAAGGTTTCAGGGATGAGAAAGAAGAATTTTGGATGTCTGTGAGGAGCTTCTTCCAGCATAAGCAACATGTAAGTGCTAGTAACAAAATCGAGCATGTGAGCGATGGTGGGAGAGAGGGTGGGAGGCAATCCTGCTGGGGCAAGCATTGGTGTTTTGACAGTAAATGGGAGATTATGCCTGGGAAAGGAATGGAATATCACTGTAAGAGAGGAGGGAAGCTGATGGTGGGGTGGATAGAGAGATCTGGCGTGTTCAAAAGAGCAAGCTAGGAAAACAAGCTTCATAGCAGGATCCGGGCAGATATTGGTAGGGCAATAACCTTGTGATAATTGAGACATTTGAAAATCTGGATAACAATTTTAGGAGAGAGAATAAGCAGAAAGAAATGTGGAGAAGTTGCACCAAAAGAATCTGCAAGATGTGGGCAGTGCTTGGATGTGAGGACCTACAGAGACATCCAACCTGCGCATGATGCCCAGACCGCAAGTGCAAGGAGGAAGGTGTTTGCCCCATACCTGAGGAAGGTGCAGCCTAGGCAGAAGACCAAGATCTGTGGTTTAGGTATCCTGAATTTTTGTTGATGGCTGGAGGAGAGATTCTACTATTAGAGCAAGCAGATTTGAAGCAGAGATGCAGATCTGTATATAGAAAGAAAAATCTCCCCGGGGCCACATTCATACAAGAGAAGATGTCACTCAGCACTGGTCCCTGGAGTCACCGTATCTCCACCAACCATACAGGGAAAGGGCTATCTTCAAAACCAGACTCACCCTGGCAGACAGCAACCAGAGGCACCAGACCCAGGCTACCCAAACACATTGTGCAGAGGGTAGCAATCTGCATCAGTCACACGTCAGGAGCAATGACACAACCATTTCTGCCATTTCCAGAGGTCCTCCTCTAAACAGCACAGACAGAGGTGGTGAATTTGGGGAGAGAAAAGCTCAAGAAGCCAAATTTTAGGATTACATAACTATCAGCCAGAAAAAAGTTTTTTTTTTTCTTTTGCAAGAAAATGAAGGCCTTCTTCCAGCTCCATAGAGAACAAAGGGAAATGGGAGTTGGATTAGGCTGTATGGCCAACTCAGAAGGCACTGATGTGGGGAAAAACCTACAGCAGAATCAGAGAGAGTCAAAATGCTCAGATCCCACACTAAAATATGTCTTTTCTGCATTCTCTTCACTTCCAATTGAGATGACAGATGCATTTCTCTCTAGACTAGGCTCCAGCCTCATTCACAAGATGTGATACAGGTTGTGCATGCATTATTTCTTGGGGTTGCAGAGAGGTAATTGTCCTCAGGTACCACAAATAAGAAAAAAATGCTTTTTGGATCCTTCCAACCACAGTCGCAAATACTGTCTCACTGCCTAATGAAACTAACCTTGCTAACACATTCTGGTTTACCAATAACTGACTTACTGGGACTTACTGGGCTGGCCTGGTCCTAACCATGCATGATTAGTTGTTCTCCAGTAGTACGGGCAAAGCAAAACAACACCCTTCCCTCCTCAGTCTAGATGGAAGCCCCACACAGACGTGGTCGTCCCTCCAAGGGCAGGCAAGGGAGCACTGGAGACTCAAAGAATGAACCTCACCAATCTCATTTGGATAGTTCAACAGGGAGAGGGTTTGGGGAGGGGGCTAGAAGACAGGCAAAAGGGTCCAGAGCAGGGCAGAAGTCCCTTTACAGGTAACACTTTCTCCCCTTCTGTCATCCAAGTTCAGATGGCGCAAGATACAGCCAGCCAGACCCAGCAGATGTAAGACTATTTGTGAAGGTAAAGCAGAAATACAGCCCTGGACTGGTGGCTGGTTTTACATAGAAACACTCAGAGGCACATCTAGTACTCCTAACAGGAACACCTGCTTTCAAGCCTGTCAAAGAATTATTGCTTCATCCTGTATTAGCTATTCTCATATACACAAATATTCAAGTGGTTCCTAGAAGAGTAACAAGGCTTCCTCTTCTCCATGTAGTTTCAGGACTATTTTTTGTTTCAAAGGAGCCAGAAAAAATATACTAAAAAAATGAGCATAGGTGCATTTAGTGACTACAACAGGGAAGATGACAAGGGAAGAGCTATGGACGTCACCCATCTGGATTTCTGTAAGGTTTTTGAGATGGTCCCCCACAACATCCTTCTCTCTAAATTGAAGAGCTATGGATATGGTGGATGGACTGTTCGGTGGACGAGGAATTGGATGGATGGTTGGATCCAGAAGGTAGAGATCAGTGGCTCAAAGTCCAGATGGAGATCAGTGGCAAGTGGTGTCCCTCAGGTGTCTGTACTTGGACCAGTACTGTTTAATATCTTCATAAATGACATAGGCAGTGGGATCAAGTGCACCCTCAGCATGTTTGCAGACAACACCGAGTTGAGAGGTGTGGTTGACGTGCCTGAGGGATGGCATGCCATCCAGAGGGACCTGGACAAGCTCAAGAAGTGGGCCCATGTGAATCTCATGAGGTTCAACAAAGGTCCTGCACCTGGGTCGGGGCAACCCCAAGCACAAATGCAGCCTGGGGGATGAAGGGATTGAGAACAGCCCTGTGAAGAAGGACTTCGGGGTACTAGTGGATGAAAAGCTGGACATGAGCAGGCAGTGTGCACTTGGAGCCCAGAAAGCCAACCAAGAAGCATGACCAGCAGGTTGAGTGAGGTGATTCTCCCCCTCTGCTCTGCTCTTGTGAGACCTCACCTAGAGTACTGCATCCAGCTCTGGAGTCCTCAGCACAGGAAGGACATGGACCTGTTCGAGTGAGGCCACAAAGGCGATCAGAGGGCTGGAGCTCCTCTCCTATGAAGAAAGGCTGCAGAAGTTGGAGTTGTTCAGTCTAGAGAAGAGAAGGCTCCAGGGAGACCTTATAGCAGCTTTTCAATACTTAAAGAGGGCCTACAGGAGAGATGGGGACAGACATTTTAGCAGGGCCTGATGCAATAGGATAAGGGGTAATGGTTTTAAACTAAAAGAGGGTAGATTCAGACTAGATATGAGGAAGACGTGGTTTACAATGAAGGAGGTGAAACACTGGAACAGGTTGCCCAGAGAGGTGGTAGGTGCCCCATCCCTGGAAACATTCAAGGTCAGGTTGGACGAGGCTCTGAGCAACTTGATCTAGCTGAAGATGTCCCTGCCCATTGCAGGGAAGGTTGGACTAGATGACCTTTAAAGGTCCCTTCCAACCCAAACTACTCTAATTCTGTGATTCTATGATTCTGGGATTTGGAGCACAAGCATCTTTTGTCATGGCTTCAATAATTACACTAGTAAGCAAAAATTCTTAAACCTACTCTCATAACCTGGGTTGCAAGAGTTATCCTTCAAAACCAGGCAATCTGCAGTGTTTTCCTAGCTGCTGCCTGTCATCTTGATATATTACAACTTTTGTTTGCTATGAGGTTTGCATGATTGTTCTAGAAAAAATATCATTTTACAGCACAACATGCAAGGAATGATACAAAAAAATTAATTACAAAAGGTCACTCAGCAGAGCTCAAGTTGATAGGAATTTTGGCTGATGCGTTCCAGCTGAGGATATTTTAATATATCTGACCTTCCCATAGCACTGTTCATGAGCATCTTCGTCTAGCCATCCCTCCCTTCTGCATTTTGATAACTTACATAGGATACACAGAAATGTCTTTAAGACATATATTAATACCAAATAGTGACAAATGTATTCGGAAGGATTAAGTACTGCACTACTGTTGTGACATGTCTTTGGAGTGGTGCTGACTGTCCATACATTGCTGTGACTGCTTCCTGGATACACACTACATTTCAAAAGAATTCTGCATTTCCAGACCTTTTCTAGCCAAGCAGACTTGGCAACCAGCTGGGAAGGGCACTGTGATAAGGGGTTCTCCTCTGCCCTAGCACAGGGAGTGCATACAGGTTGCAGAAACTGATTTTTAATGGCGTATTTTTCAAACCTCTGTAACTGCTCCATTTCCCCCAGTCACATCCATTGCCCTTGCCACACCCATGCACACACCTTTCCAGCTACCTCCATCTTATCCAGTGATAAATGGTAAAGAAAATACTTTTCTTTACTGAAGTATTTTGTTTCTGGTCTCACATAGGTATTTTTAAAGTACTCCCACACACAGTCCAATATTTTATCAGCAATGTTTTATCTGGCACAGGAAATTCAGAGAAATGTCTTGGCGGCATCATGGAGCCACCATAACTGAAGCTGGAAGAAGAATGTTATTATTGAGTAGAAAACCCTCTTGCGTCATTTCACATGCCTAACTCAGCTCAAACATTCACAAGTGACTTCCCCTTTCCAAGTAATCATACATTTTATCAGTCTTCACCATGACTGCACAGTTATCTACATGTTGAAAAATTAGCTGGGTGTCAGAGCATATTTTCAACTATTTATACATACTCGTGAGGCTCCTCCTGAAGGCCCACAATTATGCTGGAGTTGTATTTTGCTCTGCAGCTGACATCCAAGCTCTCTGACCGGTTGCCTGAGTACATTTGATATTGTTAATGCTGCCCAAAATTCTCATTATGAGGTGCCACAGTGAGATGTTCAGGAAATGGCAGCTCTGTTTGGGCTGCGGATTCCCATTCCAGCTGTTACAGGCTGAATGTTTCCTTTTTCTGGAGGGAAAATAAACCCAAGCTGCTCTTGTTGTTTTGACAAAAACAGGACTATAAAAAAACCTGGTTTTCAGCATCAAAATTTCTGGTAATTTTTCCTGTAAGTCTCTTGCCCCTCCTGCCCTTCTGGCTGGATGTGTGACCCATCTGGAGAGGTCAACACCAACCCCATCAGCCTCCCACCCATCCAGAACTGCAAACCTGTCCTGCCTGAAAAACCACATTTGCACATCCTTAGGAAAAGCTGCAAGGTCTCAACAGCTAAAGCTTTCCCGGGAGCCTGTCCTAGCTGGGTGAATGCCCGCCACCGGCTGCTCCTTTCCCAGCCAGGCACAGATGCTGGTGACCTCTCTGGAAGCACCTCCACCTGCCCCAAGGAAACCAGGAACACTGGGAACAGCCAAGCCCCCTTGGTCTGGAGTCAAGCCCTGAATCAGGGAACAGGGACCCTCTTTGTCATGAGTTTTCAGTGACCCCACTCCTCTGGAGGACAGACCTGTCTGGTTGCAGCCAAGGAGGAGTGAGTGCCGGGGCTGGTGAGCAAGGGCCAGGTAGGAGGGCACCCATGGGATGGCATGATGGATTTGCTTCCTTTCCCAACAACTTGTTCATTGAGACACTGATAAAGGCCAGACCTCCTCTCATGATTCATCGCCCTCAGTCCCTTGTCATCCCTCATCTTTGCTGGTGGTTTAACACCTGTTTCCATTTCCCATATACTAAATAATTTCCTAGGGATTACAGCTTTCTTTAAGCAATGGTAGGAAAAATCCTATTAATCGTGTCAGTGGCAATCAAAATTCTGGTCAGGGAAAGTGAAATGTGTTTACTCATTTTCATCAGGCAAGCTGCTGCCCTGCACCCGAGTTTATTAACCAGCCAGCATATCTAATCTGGGGATGGAAACAGTGTGCTATCAGATGTCAAAGAGGACAAAGAGAAAATGTGCTCAGCTGGCCCTGAACTTCCTAAACCCCTTCCCTGCCTCTGCTCAGCCTTTCACAACTATTTACCACATGCTGCCCCAAAGAGCAGTGTGAGATGCAGGCTGCTTGTGCAACAGAACAAATATTTTTAACGCTTAAACACCCTTTTTCTGGCCTCCGAAGTGTGGGGCAGTGCTGTGCTGCTCGCCAGGGAAGGCCAAGCCCCTGGTGCAGGCAGAGCAGTGGGGCAGCAGGAGATGAGCTGTGACACCACAGGGCACTCTGAAAACTGCGCGTGCAGCTCTGCATTGAGCATCCTCCTTATCTGTTGTGGTTTGGGAATTAAAAAGAAACATGAAGCAAAAAAGTCAGGGAAAAAAACTGGCCATTTAGGTCCTTATTTTACCTCAGGTGTATGGTTAGCCATTATTTTTTTTTTTTCCTTTTTAAAAGAGCTAAATCTGGCCTCTGCTAAATATTCATATTTTCACTGCTAGAAGTGTTCCTGAGGCTCCAGCTGTGTGTTTTATTAGCTGAAGCTGTTAACTTTAGTGTGGTTCATAATCATAAGCAGGCTAATAGAGCATGTAGCTAAAATAGTTATTGCTCTCTCTGGGAACTGAAAAGGCCATTTCGGAAGTGTAAATGGCTTTGGATTTATCAGGAAAGGCTTCTTGGAGCTTTTTCCCTTGCCAGGATAACGGCAGGAGCTGGCTGCAGAAGGAGGACTTTGACCACCTGCACGAAGGTATTTTGATGTCAGGTTCCAGACCAGTGAAAGAGAACAAACACAAAAATTGACTGGTACATCTCTTTAGGATGACTGGCACACTTTTATGAACCTAAGGGAAA
This sequence comes from Pterocles gutturalis, assembly GCF_000699245.1. NCBI lineage: Eukaryota > Metazoa > Chordata > Aves > Pterocliformes > Pteroclidae > Pterocles > Pterocles gutturalis. The sequence goes on along the minus strand of NW_010099868.1, from coordinate 39,501 downwards.
AAAAAAAATCAGATAATTTAAAACAATCAGACAGAACTCAAGGGCTCCTTAGCAAGACAGGCGCACTCTTGGAGGCTCAGATGTTCAGCCACAGAGCCTCTGCCTCATCTGAATGACAGGGAGGATATTTGGATTTCTTTATTTTATTTTGTTAGTGCTATTATGATTTAATGACCCAGTGAAATTCACTTATCTGAGGCCTTTGGTTATCGTGGATTCACAGACCTATTTTATTCATTAGAAATGAAAGCTATCAACAAGCCAAACAATACTAGAGATAAAGACCATGTATGACCAAAAAATGAAAGATGGGAAAAAAACCAGTAGCAAAAGCTTTCCTACCTGATGTTATCAAAACCCTGGGTGCTAAGATTTTGTTTGGTATCACAATGGGCTAATTATATATGGCCTTGGTAGGGCATACATTATTCACATTATCGAGCACAGAATGAGAATTAAAAAACCACTGCTAAATGAATTTCCTTCTCAAGATGAAATGAACAGTTGCTCAGAGGACTGGGTGATACAGAGCTTTGAAAAAAGGAGAAAACAGTGCTGTACCAGGCAAGTAGAAAAATCAAACAGGTCGAAGTATTCATCAGATACCTTAATTTAAGTATGAAGCCAAAGAGCTACGACAGCCATCATGCAAAGCATTGCGTAGGTCCTGCAGATGTCCGTTTAACACCAGGAGCCCAGTCCCTGGTAGGGAAGGGTTAGTCTCGGCAGAGCCTGGTTTGGTCCATCATGTGTGTCCCACCAGGGCAGGGACTCGTGCCAGTGTTTAAGAGAGGGCATGGGGAGATGAGCAGACAGTAGCTGGGGAACCTTGCCTCTGTTTTAAGCTTCATGCTTCCCTACATTCCCTGGTGCTACTGCCCATGGTGAGCTAAGCGGAGGGGATCGCCTGCGTCTCCTGGAACGTGTCCCCATCCCACCAGGCTGGTGTCCGTACTGCAGGGTGCTCCTGGGGTGGGTGAACCTCACTGCTGGAAGACCAGTCTGATTAGTCACAGGCAATGGCTCTCACTGGACCTGTAAGAGTCAAATGGGTTTTGAGTCCATGGTGTCCTCATCCTCGCTCGTTCTTACCTTGTACCCAGCTGCAGAGTTTGCCCCAAAAAAAAAGTAAAAATCTCCTTGGGATCTCTCAGGGGAGCTGGCATTTCTTTGGATGGGGGCTTCTCTCAGGTGGAAGAAGCCATTCATACCATACAAAATAAGAAACAAAATTCAGCCTTAACCACATGGAGCAACTCTTTACCAACACACCTCCCTGAAGCACGAATACATCTGAGAACAAAGCCACGGTCCCTTGCAAGCACAAGCGTGTCCTTACTCTATGTGTTTCTCCAGGAGTCTCTGTGTCACCTCTTGCCCTTTTTTTTTGACCGTAAACTGTTTGGAGACAAGAGGCATTGTTTAATCTTATGCCCAGGCGGTTCCTGGTGGTATCAAACACAGCCACAGAGAGGCTGGGGAACCTCCACCCCCAAGCCAGGGAGCCCACGATTTCCTTTCACACACACCATGGCTATGTTATTTATATTCTCTATTTACATTATTCGTGGATGTTGCTGGGGTAGGTAAAACACATGCCCTCGTGGGAATCTGAAATTGTGTTTGCCCTTCATTATGGGACAGGTTCCCAGCCACTGTGTGTGCTTTCTCGGGTACCCCAGAGGTGAATCCCAATTCCAGAGTACCCCTGCTCGGTGCCCATCCGGAGGCAAAGCCCAGGAGAACCTGGCTGGGCTGGAACGCCAAAGCTTTCTGAAGGAGCAGGACCTGCTCTTTTGTTTTGAGAACAAAGGCAGTGAAGGACAAGGCCAACATTTGCAATTAGAAAATAGGACGAAGGAAAGGATCAGCTTTCCCATTGTATTGATTTCCCAAGGGCATCACAAGCTGGACTAACTTTCTCCTGGATTTTTGGCTTCTCCGTTCCACTCTGCTGCTTTCAGTCTGCAGCTTAGGCTCTGTGCTTCGTGTAGATAGGAGGAAACAAGCCACAGGCGAGGGAGCAGATGGAATGGTATTAAAAAATTGCACACTTCCTTGCCTCGAAGGCACTCCTAAGTGTTCCTACGTGTGTATCCACACCTAAACATTTTTCTGTGCCCCTGCCTCCCCTCTCCTCTGTTGGGCATTTATTTCTGTAGCGAAGGCTGACAGCTTTTAAAGGAAGAGCTAATTGGCTCGGACACAGGTGGATGCTGCATGTGGAAGCACACTCGTCTCTGCTCTATCAGATCAAAGCACTGCTGCTATCCGTTGCATAGTACACAAGATTGGTCATAAAAGAAACACGAAATCATGAACAACTCAGGAGCTTCCCACAGTCACAAAGACTAAATATTTTAATCGATTTACTGCTTATCCAAGAGGTGAGCCCAAACCCCAGCCCTGCTCACCTGAGAAGGACTGCACCAAGGTGTGCTGCTGACAGCAGAGGACTCTTTAAGGGAGTAAAAGCCGTCCCCCAAAGGTACCACTGAACTCCACAAAAACCTGCACTTTCCCATTAAAAAAACATCCTCAGCTGCTGTAGCTGGACAGTCAGGATGAGAAAACCCAGCTCTGGCCACAGCTGGCCTTTGGCTTCAGCCTGCAGCCCTGGCCCAGCCCTCTGCAGAGGCTCCATTCACTGCCTGCGTAACGCCGCTGAAGCCAGAGAAATTGGCTCAGCTTCTTCTAAAAAGAGCATAACACCATTTTTCAAGTTTGCAATTCTAAGAGAAAGGAAAAAAAAAAAAAAAAAAAAAAGTGTATCAGGCTCCAGACACCACACACAACTGAGTTTCACTTTGTCTGGGAACAATACGAGATGCACATGCAAAGCATAAGGAGGACACAAAGGGCCCTGTCAACCCCCATGCACTTGCAACAGAGGGGTTCCCTTGGAGCCTATATAAACGCCATATGTGCTACAGGGTTTGAGAAATCCTGGGGACAACTACGGCTGGATAAGAGCTGCCGAGCGAGAAGATAATCCAAGAGAGAGCTAGACAAGCCAGCGCGTTAGACAAAGGCCAGCGCAGTCCTCGCAACAATCCATCACACGGCACAGTGCGCTGCGAGGAGCTTCGCTCCGCCGCTGAAGGCAAAACGCAGACAAAAGATTAATTGAGCCCTAAATAATAGCTCTTGGTGGAGAGCTGAATCTCTGCCTTGAAGAGCAACGCACTCGAGTCTGTCAGATCCCCTGACGAACGCCAGTGACGCCCAATACGCAGGAGGCGAGCAGGATTTGCTGACCTTTTGGAGAAAAAATGAGTTTTTCAACAGCACAGCTTCAAAGGTAAATACTCAAAAAAGAAGGGGTGTCCAAGATGTGCACTGTACCTGAGTACGCATTGTATTCACCTGATGACAGCAGGGCCAAAAGTTAAAGAAAGCTACTGCGAGCCTCTGAAGTGGTGCCCGTCGAGTTTAGATTTGTTGAGACACTGTAAAAGGTCTGGAGAAAGCTGCCTAACAGCCTCTCCCTACTGAAAACATGCCCTGTGCTTAACATCCCATAACTCACAGAGTACAAGGTTAGGAGTAGTAGTATTTTAGTACCGTAGAGACATTATTTCAGACCTCTCCATGGGTCTGGCACTTTGTCTCGAAGAACTGCTCAACACAGATTCTAAGACTGGGATGTCCTAGTCTCTCAGGACCAGTGCCCTGCACAGTCTGAAGGTTTTAGGAGCAGGACTAGACTGGCACGGGCAAACAGAAGGGAAGCCTCTTAGGAAAGGCTGGGTTAAGACCCTGCTGCTGTTCAGAAGCAAGTAGTTGCTAATTGCTCCTACCCCATGAGTCCAGGGCTGCTCAGAGGCACATCACCCACAGGGCAGTGTGGCCCTGCCCTGGTTTGGTTGCTGACCCCTCTTTGTCATCCCAAGTCACTGGGAAAGTATGACCTGTTCAGACTGGAGGTCCCAACAGCGCAGACACTTCTCAAGTGCCTCAACTTACCAGATGAGGTGCTTATATACGGCTTCTCACCTTGCCTCTACATGGCTTCTCGCTTTACTCCACACACCACGCTGCTGAATCCATCTACAGTGTTTGCCCGCCATGGCTCAAAACCAAGGCTAAGCTCTGGGTCCCTGATGATGTGGCTCCTGTCCCCCACAAGCCCGCAACATGATAAAACAGTTCCTGTCCTATTACTGGTTGCAGCATTAAAGATTTAACCTACTTTAAGCTGATCTCAATCCTGGGATCCTCTGGACACAAAACTTCACCAACTCCAGGTGTAACATTGCTCTCTGTGCTACATGTGGAATGATTTCCTGTAGCATCTCCTATGGTGAGACACAGAGAGTGAGCACGGGGGTAACATAACTCATGCTTATCCTGCCTTTCCAGACACATTTGCCATTTGCTTCACATGAATTTTCAAGCTTTGCCAACAGCGTTTCCCAGCCTGTGTGGTCAGTGGAGCTGCAGCCGGTCAGAGCCCCACGCTCCTTCAGACCAACTCCAGCTGGTGCTGGCAGAAGCGCAAGACTTATATCTTGCTAGGGACTTTCTGTTTTTGCACTTTTCAAGTGGCTTATGGGTGTATGGCAGGTTACTGGGAACCTCAAGGGTAGGATGGGTTTAAGAGCTAAAGGTCACTGGAAGTGGAGAGCACTATCTCTGCCCACCAGTGCCTTCACTCTGAAGATGCTACGCTCTCTTTTGATGTGGGTCTAGTGTGAGGTGCTGGACTGCCAAACTTATAAACTCGGAATTTTGAAACTCCTAAACTCCTTCTTCTACAAACATAGTTTGCTTTATAAACTCAGGCTGAAGTCAACAAAGCAAAGCTTTTGAATCTTGTATCAGCAGTTTTATTGCTAAAAAAATCTCCAAAACAGCACAATTTTCTCAGCTGTGCAGTTCTCACATGATTTTGATGAACCTTGCTAAATTATTCAGCATGAGCTTATCACCAAAAAAAAAAAAAAAATCCAAGAAAAGGTATGGATTTCCAGTGTATAGTTTTGTTCTTTTTAAAAATTTATGCTGTGACCACAGAATGGAAATCCATAATCTTAAGATGTTTTCCAGTGAAACTCTCCAGAGATTGCAGTGGCAGAATTCCCTGAATTTGAGGATATTTTTTTTGCGAGAATATACTGAGAAAACACAAGGCTGAGAGTAGACCCACAAATGAGGAGGATATGGCCATGTTAAAATGAACAGCCCAGAGACTTTGCAGTTCCTTTTCCATAAATCTGAGTCACAATGAGCAAACCTGACAGTTCTTCCTTTGAAGTACTGTTTTACTAAAACAAAACCGAAAATCTATGTGTCTCTTCCTATGATGAATTATTCAGCTCCTCCAGAAAAACGAGGGAAAAAGAGAAAAGAATAAAAAGCCACTCAGCACATGGATGTTGCTCGCGAAATACAAGAGTAAACACAATAACTTTTGGAATTTGTATGGAAATAAATTTTAAAGTCATTTTCAACACAGGAAGCGTGGCCTCGGTTCACATGAAACGAATGTGCACAAAAAGCATACCGAAGGTGCCGGCGCAGCTGCGGTGCAGTGAGCTGCAGCCATCCATCAGGCACTTGCTGGGCAGGGGGAACGGCCCATTTGTCTGATTGTGTGCAGAGCTGCTCACTTGTCACGTGTGGCTCCAGCAGTCACTTCTGCGGTTATGGCCACATTTTGCATCCGTACTCCTGTAAGTGGACCTCTGGTCTCCAATTCTCTAATCTGCTGTGTCTGAACAAAGTAGAGGGTATCTGCAAGTGGGGAACTGTGACCTCAAAATTCAAACAGACATGGCTCATCCTGTGCTCTGTCAGAAGGAAAAAATTCTACAGTAATACTAAATCCCCTGAAGTTAAACACCTTTCATTTTCAGCAGCTTATAAACATGACAGAGACATTTATATTTTACTGTGCTAATATAGATGGCTTGGATGCCTTTCTCCTCAAGTAGAATCTGCCAAATAGTTATTTTTAATGATCATCACCTTAAAGTACAGTATTATACAGCTCCCTTGGTACGAAGAGATTTTATATACAGGTTGATGCTTTCTCCACTATTATGACCATGTTTAATTCAAATGTTTTGGAACACAGCAGGAAAATGTACTACTTCAAAATTCAACTTCTACTGCAGAAGAACAAGATAAGAAATTCAAGCTTATCTTTCGATTAAAGCAGATCAGAAAGAGCATCCAGGATATGAGCATTAATATGTATGAACGTCAACAGCATCGCTTTAGATGGAAGCTGTATTCTGTTCATGAGGCACTGATGGATGGGAGTGGTTTTTAAGTGGTGTAAGCAAACCCCCAGTGCCTGGATGGTGGAAAGGACATGTTTGGTCCTGCCACTTCCACCAGCACTGCTCTGGAGCAGCTGCCCTGAAAAGAGGAATGGGTTTGGTGGTGGGCTAAGGTCATGCCTACCCCAATTATTGCCCTGCCTTTTCCTCCTGTGTGCCCTGCACAGGCAGTGTCCCTCTGGTCCCATCCATCAGACTACAAGCTACCAAGGGCAGAGGGCTTCTACCCTTCTGGGCTGCACAGCACCTAGCACCATCATGAGTCTGCCACCTTCAACCTATCCCTTAATTTCCAGCCTAAAAAAGTTAAATTTGCTTAGACCTGAAATTCAACTTTTAGTGGCTTCAGAAGCAATATCTTTTCCAGTTCATCAGAATTGCTTGGGCCTGAGTAAAAGTCCACAACAACAACAACAAAAAAACCCCTAAAAAAACCCCCAAAACCCCAGAATGAGTCTTGGGGTGATATAGCAGGAGGTAAGATGGACAGGAGTGTCCCAGCTTGCCTGACCTCTGAAACTCTGGACTGAAAACACAGAAAGACGCCAAAAGATATTTTGTGAAAATATGCAAGTCCTCAGGAGATGAGATGAACAACCTTTTATAATAGATTCAGAAACACAGCTTCCCTGAAGAAAAGGTGAAGAGGGTTTTCATTTTGAAGGGTGGGGTATAAAAGATAACTTCTTGGAGGTCCATTTCAGGCACGTCAATGAGAGCAGGCTAAATATAGCTTCAGAGATGGCTGCTGTACTCCGGCCCATCAGATTGGCTGTGGAAACCCTGCATGGCCTCTGTTCCATCCTCCCAGAGCTGATGTTTACAGTGAACAAAACACATAATTAGGCAAGCAGTTGGCAAAAGCAATGATATATCATATTAAGCAATTAAGCAGCACTGGACTGATTTGGCTGCAGCTCTGAAAAATCTGCATAATGAAACACTGCCATTTGACATTAAAGACAAACTTTCCTTAGGCTCTAATTTCAGCTGCCATTCATGGAGAGACAAAACTTCTTGGACCCATCAAGGTGGGAACTTGGGCAGCGCAGACACAGACTGTTGCTGTCCATCTCCGCGAGCTGCTGTGGCTGCGGTGGGGCTGTGCCAGCCCCGAGAGAGTGCTGCGGGCAAAGCAGCTCACTCCTGTGCTGTGTTCGGAGAGCTGTGCCAAAGGCATGGCTCCATGATTTTCAGGGACCTGGGGGGTCCCTGTGCACTCACCGGTTGCCTGCTATGGGGGATGCCCGTTACCAGCATCACCGCTCGTGGTGTGCCTCCTCACCACGCCCTTGGCACTCACGGTGCTGGGGCAGGTACTCACACAGGTTTGGGGCAGTACAGGGGGAAGGGGAGGGAAGAACACAACAATGCTTTATTTGTAGCCTCCAACACTGCAAGCAGAATGTTCAGATGCACTGGTCATGCCTGGGATTGTTAAATGCTTGAGAAACCTTCTGTACACAAGAGAGCTTGAAAATCTTTATAAAAATAAAAGGTATAATTTTTTAAATCAGTAACTAGCCAGTAATAGCAGCAATTTTTAAAAGTTAGTGTTTATTTCAAGGGTCTGACTTGAGACACTGTAATGGACATTGAATTGCTGAAACTGTATCATCATTTTGGCAGGGGGGGTTTGTGGGATCGCTTTGTATTAGGTTCAGCTCTGCAGTCACTCTTCATGTTCCCTGGTCATTACTCCTCAGATGAAACGCTGAGGAGACGGAGGATCCCCTGTGTTTTGCCTGCAGCAGGTACACGCTGTCAATACTGCTATTATCCCTACCTACACAGCCCGAAAGGATTTTTTGTGCTGTCAGCGATCTGCACATCAAAACATTCGCGGTGCAGAACGGGAGTTAATGAGCTGCCTCCTTTGTGCAATTTTGTCAGAGATCAGCAGACCTGGCTATATGAAAGGCCTCTATATAACTAAAGGCAACAATGGAAAATTTCAGATTTTGTGAAGTGTTATGAAAGG
>NW_010099868.1:27910-31206 GCF_000699245.1 Pterocles gutturalis | reverse complement strand
CCTGCTGTACGGGTTTTCCTCTTCCAGTCCTTTCAGGGTTCTGAGGCAACACAACAAGTATCTTGCTGCTTAGCCAATATAAAATCTCTATTTTTATCTCCATTTTTACCTTTTTTTCTGATAAAAAAAGAACAAGGTGAAGGCCACCGCAGAAAAACCACACCCAGCATCTATCATATTTGCCTTCAAACTGCTTCTGAAAGCTCACCTTGCTGCAATGCTTCCAAAACATGCCATGCCTAGCCACTGGTACACCCAAAGGAAACTTGCTATTTGTCTTTCCTGCTCTTTCTCCCCTGTTATCACCACTGTTTCCAGGTTAGATATAGCTCTGCTGCACAACGTGCCAGGTGTCTGATCAGCAGCCTGGTTCTTAGGACAGAAGTGCCACTGGATACGGAAAAGCAGGGTGGGTTAACTGCCCTGGGACTGCCTAACCCATGTCTTAAAATTACATCTTGCACTATTTTGCTTCTCTGTTCACCCAGGTATGCTTCCCACATGTTCATTTCCCTGGGCACTCAAGGACAAGGAGAGAAGGGACAGATGGTGGGAGGATGCTCCATGGGTTCTTGTTCACCCAACGATGTTGGGTGCTCAGCAGTGTTTATGGAAGCGAACAGACCCCAAGGCTGTGTTCATGCTCCCCCTACACCTACCAAGCTATGGGGGAATGGGGGGGAAAGCCAGGAAAGGGAGAAACATGTCTCAAACTTTGAACTGATTTTGATGCAGCGAATGTTAAGAAGTGCCTTTTTAAAATAAGAATAATTAAATAATGATTCTGCAATATTTCTATAGCTCTTAGACAACTCAAAGGCTCTTTTCAAAACAAAGCTAACGCTGTGCTGACAAAAATGCCAATTTACAACCTAAAAGGTGATGTCACCAAGTTTGGGGCACTCAGACCACTGTGCATGCACTTATTCCAGGAAATAGGTGCCAAGGCTCAACCTGAGAAGAAACAGTCATGTCTCTGTACTACTTGATCACATAAGATTCAAAAAATCATCTCTTCTTTGGAAGGATGTGACCTAATTTTTTTCCTTCTGTCTTACAGATCCACTCCTCCTTAGAGCAGTCTGGAAGCTGTTTGATGGGCACCATTTTCTTGTAACTACGAGAAACTCTTTCCTCCACTGTCTCATCACAGTAGGCAAGTCAGCTGCCTGAGATGCAAGACTAAATAAAAGCTCCCGGCTGGTGCCACTGGAAGGATGCATGGCTTACAGCTCAGAGGTTTTGCTATCATGGCTTTCTGAGCCAGTTCCTGGGGTGTGAGACGCACCAAGAGGAGGAATTTTTCATCTGGCAGAGTTGCCTGAAAGGCAGGCACAAAGCCTTCAGGCACCCTGACACCTTGCCTGCATCTAGTCTATATGGCTACATATATATAGATATATATGCGACAACCCCTGAGCAGGTGTAACTCTGCAGGAAAAACTGCGCCATGCATCTGGCCAAAGGATGAGGTTATTGTCTGCAAACGCACGTTCAGGAGCACACTGCAAGAGCTTGTCTCTTGGAGACACACAGGCAAACGCGTACTGCTTGCAAGTTAAAGTTATTTTCCTTGTGACCATCCCTGCAAACTCAACCCTGAAATAAAAACCAAGTTCTCCTCCTACAACACATCTCCAAGGCCTGAACAGATCTTTCACACACATCAGTGTGACTCCCTGGGTTTACGTAGGGTGAACCACAGATCTGAATCAACCCTCCTCCCCCTCAGCAAGCTCTCGCTCCTATTAGGACTAAACAGCCTTTCACTGCACACACAGCTGACGTTTCTGCTCCTCTACGTGGCTAAGCCTACACTTACTGGAATTTGTCACGGCCCTGAGATTACATACCCCTGCAGCTCCATGGTGCAGCACCAGGACCCCCTCTGGCCTGGACTCCGGGATCTCCCCCCCTCTGCACACTGGTTCCATCCCCTTTTCTTGTCTTGGCATAAACCGTGCTCCCAGCTCACTCCTTCTTAAGGGATCGCAAACCTTTCCGTTGAAGACAAACAGGTTTTCTGCCCAAACCAACCTGAATGTCACTGCTTCCTTCCATCCAGTCCCAGTGTACGCTGGGGATGTATTTTAGGGAACTTCTTTGGGAAAACACTGATAGGACAAGAGGAAACGGCCTCAAGCTGCATCAGGGGTGGCTTAGGCTGGATATTAGAAATATTTTATTCACTGCAAGAGTGCTCAGGCATTGGAACAGGCTGCCCAGGGCAGTGGTGGAGTCACCATCCCTGGAGGGGGTCAAGAAATGTGTAGATGTGGTGCTTGGGGACATGGGTTAGTGGGTTAGGTGGTGTTGGGTTGACAGTTGGACTTGATGATCCTTGAGGTCTTTGCCAACCTTAATGATTCTGTGATTCTATGGTTCTATGACCTGAATCTGTGCATTAATCCCACCCTCACGGGAGATGCCTTTCATCCTAATGCATCACTGTCATGAAGAGTTGATTATCATCACTGTGTATCTAAAAGGTGGAAACCTCAGAGCACTGTCTTTTTCTGGCAGGATAACGGAGCGTGTGTCCCTTATTTCAGTTCCCTGCCATGCTCCTTGTCTGTTTGCAGTTTTTGGCTCTGTGTTTCCCACGTGTTAGCGATTAGCTCTGCTGTTACACCCAAGCTAACGATTTTGCTGTGCAGGCAGAGATCTTGTAGGTTCAAACGGTGAACCAGGACGCACTAGTGATGTACTTGTTAAACAAGCCCTCTTAGCAACTTGTTTAAAAACAGAAAACCAGCCATGAAATGAAGTAGTTAATTAACATTTTAAATGTACTGTTACCTCCATCTGGCCTGAGGATTAGCCAATATGTGGGGTCTTGCCAGGTTGTTTCCACCACAATACAAGGGATGATAAGAGTCAAGCATTTCCTTGGTGCAGCGATGTTTATTTATCGTACAAAACGTACACAGAGTCTTGTTTCCCTGAACACAGAGACCAAACAAACAGGAGCAGGTTCCTCACTCTGCGGCCCCAGTCTGCCTTTCCCGGGAGCGCCGTGCCCAGAAGAAGCTCTGTCTCTTGGCTTGCTCCCAGCAGCTGCTCCCTCCCAAGTCTCTTACTACAGCCTTTCAGTGACTCCATAACAAATACATTCCTCTGGAAAGCCAGAGAGTTATTTTTAACACCCTCCGCCCAGCTGTAATGAATCCATCGTCCGAGCCCGCCTTCACGAGGGCCTCTGGGGAAACCCTCCACCCACACGGCCTGGCTTCTGCTCAAGCCTCAGAGGCATGGCCAGGTGCTGCGCTGTAATTACACAGAGGTTCGTTACTTGT
>NW_010099868.1:9233-27870 GCF_000699245.1 Pterocles gutturalis | reverse complement strand
CCACTCAGCCAACATGAATGCCCAACTCCTGTTTGCCCAGGCTGCCGGCAGAGCGGGCAAGGAAGGCCGCGCATCATGGCGGCCATGGACGCCTCATGGGGCCCATGCAGACCGCAGACCGGCCGTGGCTCCTTCCAGTGGATCCTGGCCTTCTCCAGGGAGCGTACAAGGACAGCTCAGGCTGTCTCAGCTGATCTCCTCCCCAAGTGTATGCCCATGTTCAGCCCTGTTGCACCCAGGCCATCCCACTGGTGGCCCAGCAGGGCAGGGGCTTCTCTCTGTCCCCTCCCGGTGCAGCAACACCCACCCCGGTCCTTAGCCCTCCGCTTCCTCACTTGTGCTGCTCTGCAGAGCTGCCGCGTCAGCCTCCAGGGACGTGAAAGCTGGACAGCCTGGGTCACAGCTCAACAGATCCAAATGAGCTCTTACGTGGTTTTGTTCCTGCAAGTCCCACTTAGCCCACGCAACTGTGACAGAGCCCACTGGAACCTTTTCTGTGCTATTTTCACTGTTTAACAAGCAGAGCAAAATCATACTTTGAAAAAAATTCATAACTGAGGGTCCTGGAGAAGAGCATTCAAGAAGATAGAGACAACTTGGTGCCAGGACAGATCAGTAAGGAAACGCCAAGAGACCACCACAGCCCTGCCCAGGAAAGCTGCGGGGTTCTCTCGCAGCGGGAGGAGAAGGTGTGCAGGGGCTGAAGCGCTTCTGCAGCAGCATCCCGGAGCAAAGCACTAACAGCACCGACCTTTCCACTCGCTACAACTTTAATATCTGAATGTAAACATTTATGGAAGGAAATCGCCTGGCAGGAAAGGAGGAGATGGGCTGGGCCAGGGCTCCCAGAGAAAAATCAGCCTAGAACAGGGAACACCAAAGCTGCTGAAGGTTCTCGTCCATAGTCCGTTAAAAGAGGAGACCAAGCCTCCCATTTTAAGCTGTCCTTCAGAGGGGAATCCTGGTGTCTTTAGCAGACAGGATTACAAAAGGGGTGCCATCCCTGCTATGAGGCAGGTGCCAGATTCTTCCCCAGAGAGGCTCTTCCCCTCCTGCCCAGCCACAGCAGCAGGCAGCTTGCCTGCACTGGGCTGTCCCTGTGCACAACCTAGTCCGGAGCCAGCCTGAGCATAACCGAGGGGCTGCAGCAGTGCAGGAGAGAGGCAGCTTTGCTGGAGGCGAGGAGTAAAGCTGCTTTCCTCTGGCTGCATGGCTTTAATAATCTGTTTGTCCAGGTGCAGCACAGGCGCAATCAGCAGCACCAGAGGCTCAGCAACAGCTGACTTTGGACAAATAGATAGAAATACCAAGTTCTGTTCCTTTAAACCCAGAAGGACAGAAGTCATGCTGTCCCCACCAGCCTGACCAGTGCCTCCGCCAGCCTCCCCAGGGGAGCTGCTGCTCCCCTGCCAGCAGCCCTGCCGGTCCCCCATCCCTGCAGTGGGAGCTGCGAAGGGGCTGCCAGAGGAAAGACAGCTATTACCTGCTCCTGGTGACATGCTACCCCCCTTTCCAAGCAGAAATCCCACTGGCTGGTAGGCAGAGGATCGGCTGCTTGCTGGGTTACTCATCGAGTGAGCGTTTCCAGCCCCAAAATGCACACGATGCCTTTACCGAGTAGGAGGAGGGTGGTGGGCTCCCAGCTCCCACTGCCTTGCAACAGGGAAGGCTACCCTTCCTCCTCGGCACCAGCTGCATTTGGGCAGGCTATTAATGTACTTTATAGGCCTTTAAAATTTGTTATGGAGCAGAAAATGGTTTTCAAGGAAAAGTGAACACACCCCGTGCTTTCTCACCAGTTAAAACTGATGAGCCATGGTGGCTCAGCCAAGATAAAACAATATGATGAAAACAAGGGAAAACGTTTCAAAGTGTTAGTGGTTGGACCAATAAAAAACTGGTTTCCCACATAACAGAAGCAAAATAATTAAATAAAATGCTGCTTTTCAGAGTTATAGAAGGAAACTTATGGCCAAAGATGGGGGGGAATGGGTGATGTTAAAATACAAATCCACAAACAACCGCTTTACAACAGAGCATCCAGATCTAAGAGGGAGACACATCACCTACAAAGTCAGCAGCTGGACAACTGATCCTACATGGTAAAGACCACTACAAGGAAATTGCCAAAAATAACTAACCACCATATTTTAATACTAAGCACATACGCTCAAAGCCAATGGGAATTTCTCTAGTGCAGCAAGCAGTGTCCATACGCACGAACACAATTACCCACTGCAGTAGCAAGCAGCTACTTGAAGACTGTTATATGTGAAAATGTACAAAACCAAAGCCAGAGGAAAACATCAGTGAAAAGGCCCCAGGGCAAGAGACCCCAGGGCAAGAGACACCAGGCTACACAACTTCATTACAAGTGCAAGAGAAGAGTCAAACTACACAACTGTGTGATTCAAAGCCAAAAACACCCCAGAAGACAGCTGCCAGGGGCAACGTGACATGTGATGATCTCACTGGGTCTCAGACAGGAACTGACATATCAGCAGAGATAAGGGTGGGCTGTGCAACGTCCAGCACCGGAATAACCCCAGGTTTCTGTCCAAAGTCACCGAAGCCCCAGAGAGGAAGACACTTCTGCTGTGTGCTGGGGTGTTTCACAGCCCTCTCTCTGATTTTGCACAGGTGGAAACTGGAGTGAAGGCAGGAGAGAAGCAGCAGTGGGAGAGGAGAGAGCATGTTCCCCATCTCCGCCAGCCAGAATCGCTGCTGTTACCAATGTTCAGTTTCTTCCAATGCAAAATGAAAACAAAATCCTTTCTAATTTAGGACCTAGTGCTGTTGCCTTGCCTCATCAGTCTTGGGCTGGTGCTTTGGAAACACAGAGCGAGCAGGAGCTGCAGCTCTCTGGGAAGAATATCTGGCAACTAAAGGCCAGCCGTGAGGAAACACGCAAGGAAACTCAACCCCCGACAGAACTTCTGCAGGGAAAACTTCAGAATGTTAACTTTAATATTGATTTTTTTTATTATGCAGCATTCCTAGAGATGTGCCTCTGATTCTGACCCAGCAAGTTAAAGAGATTCATGTCTGGTGATTCAGCCACCAAACCCACTCAGGCTCTCATGCCTCCCATGCAGAATACACTTTTAAACACTCAAGTCTTCGGCTTCTCACCAACACTTACAGCAATAATAGAATAAGGAAAACACAAAATGTTATTTCTCTGTAGCTCCTGTGCCTTCCTCTGCTGGAGCAGCTAACAAGCCCCGTTCTTCCCATCAGGCAGGTGGTGAGAGGAAGGCAGGTGAGGATGAGGAATGGCTGGACGCCACGCAGAACATTAGCAGTGCAAGTCCCAGGAGAGCAGCATGGGGTTGGAAGTGGCTGGTTCAGTCCCGCTGCCTGCAGCACTGTCTTCAGACACCACGTCAGGCACAGGCAGGGTGGCAGCCTCGTGCTCTTCACCCATCTGCTTCGGTGCCTGTGAGGATGCTCTCAGGGGTGGGTCACAAGAACTCAGCAAAGCCACAAGCGATTGATTTGCAAGTGACTGTGTGTGAATAGTCTTGGGGTGCCAGCAGGCCACCTCTACAGCTCCAGCACGTAACAGCACCCAAGAGAAAATCCATTTTTTTAAATTATCCCCCCCATTCCGAACACTGATCACTGCAGGGATCCCCTTAGGTCTCCATTACTCACTGCTAATGCTTAGAAAATAAGTAAACCCCAAGAGGCTGTTTGTCCTCTTCCTTTTCCATTGTAGGGGTCATTCCTCCTTTCTATTCTCCGCCATCTTTTTTCTTTTTTTTTTTTTTTCTTTTCTTTTTTTAGGTTTATTGAATAATTTTATGATTCTGAAGTCATTTCGGTACAGATGCTCTGCCTCCTACTGCTGTGAGCCCATCACACCGCTCTGTGACCACAGCCACTGCAAGGAAATAAACCTCGAAAACTTCTCAGCGGAGGAGCATTTGGAAGCTTTTAAGGAGCAGCAGTGCCTGCGGCAGAGCAGCCTTTCCCACTGCTACTGACAGATGGAGGTGGAATAGGCTTTCTTAGTCCCTTTTTAGAGAACAGATGCGATGGCAGCAACAATCCGCAGACCAAATCCCAAGCACCTCACTCAGTTTCAGCTCATATCAGGAAAACTCCCGAAGGAAGATCCTACTCTGGCCCCATCCACCCTTGTGCGGGTGCCCTACCAAGACCTCTTTGCTGCCCTCCTTAACATCTGACTTACTTCCCATACTGCTCTGGTCACTCCTGAATGTCATCCTATGGTGGCAATGGCCCAGCCAGCCCATTTCTGAAAGCAGTTTTATGGCAGTTGTGGGGATGGCACTTCATCCCTGCCAACATCCCCCACCCCAGGATGTCAGCTCTTACCCCACCTGAAGGGCTTCTCGCTCTTCTTCTGCGTGGAAGCCTTGAAAACAAAGACCAGAGAAGGAACTGGGCCAGCGTGGCACAGGCAATACCGTGTACAAAGAAAAGTGACTTTTTTCTTCTCCTTTTCAAATCAAGGTTGGAGTTACTGCCGACAGCAACAGAAGACTTTTCAGGCAGAAATGGGATTTGTTAAATTTTACTAACATCTCCATGTGTGTCCTTTCATACACACTAACGGCTCATCCTTCTTGCAGCCTTAATATACTCTTGATGTTTGCTGTACCTGCAGGCTAATTCTCTACTGGTTGAGTAAAATGTCTGTCAGCTATGAATCTACAAACTTTTAGTCTCCTGGAATACCTTTTTGTATTCTGATACAAGGTGAACAGAAGCTTTTTTACATATATATATAGTATGCATATATTATTATTTTATGTATGTTTATTTTATTTTATTCAATATGTATTTAAAAATATATAATTAGTTTTATAATTTTCCTTCTTACTGCTCCCCTTTGTAAAATAAAAGCTTAACGGTCCTCTTGGGCTCATTGCTACCCATCACTTATTTGCATCTTTTTCAGGAAGGGCTGAGCAGACTTGAGCACTGCCAGGTAGCTGCAGCATGCCTCCAGGAGAGTGCCCACGTTCCTCCTCCACTTTTCTTTCTGCACACATGCTCTTTGCCTTTTGGATTGCTGCTGCAGTAGCAAAGCAAAGCCTGTCCTGAGCCACGCAGAGGGATGGCCAGAGACTCCTCCTCCCCAGCACCCCTCTCCCCAGCAGCACCTATAATTTAGACTCTAGAAATGGGTATAAGCATTTCACATTATTCCCTAAATAGGGCAAGCAGGAATTGTCTGCCCTTTCTTCCACACAGCAGTGAGCCACTTCAGTGCATTTACTGACAGCTAAAAATAGACCACCCATGCCTCGGCTTCCTCTACTGAGTCACCAGCAGTTTTCTGACCGATCCACAGTTATACAGCAAATGGTTGGGTTCCAGTTCAGAAGGTGTGGGGAGTTTAACTCCAAGCCTTGGCACGTTTGCAGATCTCATCCATCGCCTTACAAGGGTGGGCTCCTGGGAGAACGATGGGCAATAGCCTTACTGACGGGGACACTGGGCATCAGGGGGACACCGACATGGGCTTTGCATTACCTGCAGGGCAGGTAAGAGCAACTCTTCTGGCCCTTGGGGTCTCTTCACTGAAGCAGAGCCTAAAGTGGAAGAAAGTCTGCGCAGTCCCGAGGAAGGGTGGAATTCTCGGGCGGCAGAGCGGGCACATCCCGGGCTCGGCTCGGGGATTCCCGCTGGAGTGCAGCCAGCTTTTGCACAGGGCAACCAGAAGCAATCACAGCCAGCGCTCTCCAAAGAGCTAAGCAAACAGAGACCTTCAGCGCTGCGCAGAACTTTGTCCGGGTGCTGCCAAGAAGACAGGACAAGCCAGAAATGTGCCTACCTAACCCCTACTTCTTGCTCAGCCAGCAGCTCTGCCGACAGGAAGGGTGCCTCCGGGGATGGGTGCGGTGGAAATAACTCAGTGCCTCAGCAAATCTCTAACCCAGCACCCCTCAGCTGCTGCTAGCTGGGATCACTTGGTGACTTGGCCAGCTTTGGCAAAACAAGGTGCCAGCGTGGCTCAGCAACCCAGCGGCAGCTCCTGCTGCGTCGCACAGCCCTGCGCCAGTGCCAGGGATTTCCACAGCACGGGTAAAGCCCAGGGGAAGCCCAAAGCAAGGCTCTGCTTTCTTTTAAACAGCTGACAAACCAAAGGAACGTCCCCTCCCTGCTGAGGGCTGCGCCATGGGCTGCCTTGCCGGCACCTTGCCTGGGGGGCAGAGGCTGGAACCTGTCCTGCGGGCCCGAGGGTCCTGGTGCCATGCTCACACAACGTACCTAACAACCTGCTTTTAAAAAAAAAAAAAAAGCTAATTAGATTTCTCTGATGAGGTAGCACATTTTACTGTCTAGAATGGGAGACAAGACTTCTGGCTTCCTTTTCAGGATCAGCCAAAAATGAGTCATTTTCCCAGTTTTCTCTCAGTTTGAGAATGATTATTTATGTGTTTGTTTATTTAAAGTCTGTTCAGATTTTTTCTTTTTTTTCTTTTCTTTTCTTTTCTTTCTTTTTTTTTTTTTTTTTTGTTAATTAGAAGAGAACAAGTAAAAATTCACTGAAAATAATTCTCATTCTATATATTCCAGGCTGGTCTCAGCTTGACAGCAAGAAGGTGGGTGTGGGGATGTCAGCAGATTTATTTATATTGGGTAGGTGTGTTGCTAGCTCTTTCTCCTGGGCTGTTCAATAAACTGGTTAGCTATAGATTGCTATTTTTGGACAGCATTACCCTATTTAAAAAAGATCTGAGTTCAGAAAATTGCATACACTGCGGCTTCCCTGGGTTGGAAGCAGCTGCCTTCGGACCCAGCACTCGCAGACCGACATCTCTGTGTCTGCAGACAAGTGTTACAGGAGAGAGGCACCCGGTGTGGGGATGCTTTTCACAGCAGGCACTGGGACAGCAGTCGGGATAAGCAGGAAGGATTAAAAGACACATAGGACCCTTTCCTTCTTTCTTCCAGGGTGTTTAGGCAGGGATGCTGCACCCAAGTGCACACACCCTGGCTGGGTCCCAGGATGCATCAGGGGATGCTGGCCCCGCACCCATTGCCTGCCCCTGCCTCCCCAGCAAGCTCCCCAGGTTTTACCGTGGTACAAACAGGGCCACAGCATGAGGGGAGCACAGGGAAAGTCCTGTCCTTCGGGCAGAAAGCATATGAGGCAGTTAAACTAGTTTCACATGCAATTTAAAATCCAGGATCCGGTGGTACCCGAAGACTGTCTTCCTGAGGCAGGAGCAGGGGGTCAGAACCACAGCCTCGCCCCAGCCTGTGCAATATATCTGATCCCCCAGCCACTCATTTTGCCTTTTTTCCACCACCTGCAGCCTGTCAGAGAGAAGCAGCTGCTGAGGACACGCAGGATTTCGGAAGGAAATCTGATTTCCCTCCAGTTTAACATTTCTCCCGCCTGGCTCTGCTTGTCTTTCCAGCAGCCAGCAGCACTTGCCATATGCACAGGACACTCCCCTCATTTCCTAGCTGCACCAGGAGCAGCCCTCGTAGGAGGTTCAAATAATTGTTTTTACAAGAACCGCTTTCCGCAGAGCCTTTTGAAGGTCGTGCTGATTATTTCCTCCAGAGCAAGCAAAGCACCATGTAATTATTGCAAATGTCACCTGGTGAAAAATCACTTCTAGTCAATCACCTCAGCCTGGAGATAACTGCTGCAGCTCTTTGCTGCCGCAACAAGTCAAACAGAAGTGATGAGGGGTCTCACAACTCTCCTGTCAAGGTTTGTATATTCCTCCAAATGCAACAGATTGTTTAAATCCCATTTACAAGAGGCCAGTCCATGGACACCCTGCTCAGCGGGAGCTGCACGCTGGTGGCCCACGCTGGAGCCTGCTCCCCCATGGGTGTTCACTCGAGGCAGAGCATGTTGTGCCTTTTTAATTCAACGTGCAAAGAGATCCTGTGGACCTGCTGCCTCCCAGCCACTGCAGAGGAGGTGACTCAGGGATGAGACACAAATTCTCTCTCAGGAGGGTCAGGCACAGGAACGCAACTGGTCCCAGTCAGGCAGCCCCAGCAGCACACGACTTATCTGCATTATTAAAGTCCTGAGCCAAAAGCAGGTAGTATATGGCATTAATTATATTTATAGTGCTTAACAGTTTTTGTTGTAGAGCTCTGGCTCTATTTAATCCTAATTTGTGATGCTTACCCTTCGGGGCAAAATGTTTCACGTTTAGTTAATGCTTGAATAAGATGTGTTTGCTCTTTTTAAAAGAAAAACAAAGCTTAAGAGCAAAGATTGGTCAGTGACATCAACTGTAATTAATGTATTTAGTAAACTGTGGGAACCCAAACACATCACAAAAAACAATCATTTGAAAAAAATCTGGTTATCTGTTCCAAGCTTTGTATCTTAAACAATCAAAGCTGTGATATTAAAATAAATTTTACGAAAATGAGCACATAGCATGCCATAATGATGAGCAACAATATAAACGTCTCATCAGGAAAACATTATGGTTCCAAGGGCAACTGTTTGGATGTGACTGAGACACGGTGCCAGCCTCACATTTAGCACAGGGCCCAGGAGACCGTACTCTCGTACGTACGCAACTGTCAAGCGTGTATCAGGGCTGCAATGCATGGCACAGATAATGGTGCAAATTTACCTGCTTTTTTAAATTTCAGCATTAGCAGCTGCCATCTGAGGAACAATAATGAAGTTCTCTCTTGTCACACAAGGAGGAAGGATCCTTCTGCAGCGGTGCTGGAGGAAACTTACTTTGTACAGATTTCCTCTCCCTAAGTCTGTGCGATGTTCTGGTCCATTTACTGAAGTGGAAAGGAAAATAACATCTAACAGATGCTAGAAAATACAGTCCCAAGCACCAGTCTCACACGGTAGGATAGCATCAGAAATAAATGCCCTGGCACCCACATGCTGGCTCCTAGCCTGTCTGGTGTTCTTTGCAAGATGCTTTAATACGAACTTCCATTATCATCATCTCAACAGTGATCTGAGAACAGAATCAGGTGTGGTAAAAAAAGTCCATCTACAAGATGACTTGATAGCCATGGAAATCTCCTTGTCAGGGCATAACATATAGTGGAAATCAATTCAGGGGTTTTACCTACAGGAGAGAAATGCAGGGCTTGTGGACCAGCTACTGTGAGGTTACAGGATCTGTGATGTCGTTTGTTACTGGCACCAATGGATCTGTCATAAAATATGTAATAACCAAAAAAAAAAAAATCATTAAGAACATTCTCTCATATTTTCTAGCTTGTTAAGGTAGCTCAATGGAGCAAGATTTCTGCATGAAGTTTAATCCAGCCTTGTCCACAAGCTGTCTTCCTCACAAATTAATAGGTGTAGTACTTGGCAAATGCCGCAGGTTTCACGTACTGTGTTCCTATTGGCGTGGAGCTGAAATGCAGTAGGAGACCTTGCTCTGACTCCAAAAACATTTCTCATGTCCTGTGTCACCTTCTGCTTGTTCCCGTTCCCCACGGTACAGGAGAGGACAGAGCCATGTGGGTGGGACCTGCTGCAGGAGGCTGCGGGGGATGCTCGGGGACCCTCCTGGGGAGAAGGATCATCCTCAGCCCTATCTATTCACATCAGAAAATAATTTCAGAAGATTTTCTATATTGCTGTCCCCACCCTAGGTCTCTTTTGGGAAGCGACCGTTCATGACACACAGCTGGGATCTTGCAATGCCACAAAAAGCACCTTCTGACACCAACTCCTGCTGTGACCTGAGCACCGTGCTGGGTTTCCCCGTGGAGGGGAGAAAGGCTGAGCTGCCAGTCGGGCTTATCTGCTTGCCAGGCAGAGAGAGGGTCCCCCTCTCCCCCAGCACCGCTGTGTATCTTCCCCCTCCCAGCAAGAGCTGTTGCAGGGAGATGCAGCAGCGCTGGGATGGGTGCCGGGGGCACAGCCAGGCTATTTTTAGATCAAAGGGAGACAGAGAGCTGATGCTCATCCGATTGAAGGCATCTTCAGCTCAGCGATATGCAATTTTAGTGTTTGAAATCATGAGAGTTTAGCAGGGCCCTTGAGAATTTCAACATTTTTCTGAAAAATATTTGGCAAGTCTTGAACCAACAACATAATTCTCTCAATATATCCCAAAGCTCTGACGTGATACATCCAAATTCCTTATTTTTAGGGCAGTGTCCAGTACTTGGTCACATTAACCCCTACTATATTTACAATTTCTGCTTAAAAATAAAGACTACTGCTTCATCTTATTTGTTTTCTTCAAGATGCAGCTTTTCCAAAATGAGATCCTGATAGCAATTTTTTTGCTGAGTCAGGGAGCACGCTGTGGATGCTAAATCACCCAAAACAAAATAGTCTCTGGCTGATAAATTACATGTTTTCAAATAAATCTCTCAACAATAGCTGAACTAGTTTAAAGTGTTTGCTTTTGACTGGGTAGCATTTTGTCTCTATTAACAGTTTGATGACTGTGTAACTAAAGAAATATTCCACTGAAGGCCACAGGCACATAAAGCCTCAGCAGAGGATCCATTGTACATTACCCTGGCAGATGTAATAAATCTCATGTAAGTGTTTCAGAGCTCAACAATGCTTTAAAATGGCCAAGAGCAGCTACCAGTTGCTATTGCACTCATTAGTCTCTTCTCTCCTTAAAAAGATGGAAACCTAAAGATGTCATCAAACATGAGATCTGATTTCATCCCAGCCTTTATCTGGCCTCCTTATAGATGTCCTTGCTTCAGATTAGGTTTTGTGTGTCATTTTTGGCCTATGGGATTTAGTTCCTACAGCTGCAAATTCTCACTGTCACCCACACATCAGATCATTATCTAAATTCTGCTCACAATTCTCTTCAGCCCTGTGTTGTAAAAACCTGGTTCCTAAAAGGATATTTGGGTTTTGGGAATATAACTTGTCGCAGAGCATTTCAGATTTAGTTCTTTAAGCTGAGGTGTTTGTTCTGAGGTGACAGGCATTTAGACTTTGCTAGCCAGCAACCAGTTCTTCCATTGTATGTCTCAATTTCTTTTCAGATCACTTCAGATAGACGTGAGCGGTCCGTACAATGGAAGCGAAAGGTATTCACTGCAGGTAGCTGGAAGAACAACAAAACCCAAAGGTCGTCTTCCCCTTCGCCTGCTCCTTTCCATCACACCATGGGTTGCGCTTCCTCTGTACCATGAACAAGCAAAGGCTGCGTCTCCCCTTTTTGTCCCTCGGTCACCCCAAGGGCATTCCCTTAAGGAGAACATACAAAGGATCGCTGGAAAATCCCGCCAGGACTTTACACCTTTTTAAGATCTGGAAATCTCACCTAGCTTTAACGTGTTTCCAGAAAGACTTACAATCCTACTGGTGGCAAAAAATCACCCAGTATCTCTTCCAGCTTCCTGGCCATAAAACTTTGACCAATACAGGGTCGAACTTTCCAAGCTATGAGACAAGTAAAATGTCTCTGGGGTCAAAAGAGAGCGGTGTAAAAAGCCTGCAGCCCGAGCTGGGAAGGCAGCAGAGCCCCAGCTGTGCTGGTTAGCTGTTCCAGTCATCAGCTACAAACAGGAAAGGTCCCAGCCCTGAGGAAAACCCGCTGGAGGAGCTGGATTTTGTCAGTCCTGGTCAGCCAGTCCTGCGATGGGCACAGAGGGAGCAGGTCTCTGTGGATGGTTTCACAGGAGCTTTGGTCACACCTGGGCTGCAGCTGCAGCCTCTGTCGCGTCCCGGTGGGGATACCCCCCATGCACACAGGGGATGGGAGAAGGCATGGGGGGAAAAGCGGGGCACAGGGTTTGGCCACCACCGGAGCGGCGGTGGAGAAGAGCAAGGCAGAGGCAGGAGGACAGGAGAAAGCCCCAGGGACGGAGCTCCAGCCCCTGGGTTGATTACTTTGCATCTCCTCAGCCTTTTTTCTGCTGATGCGAACACGGTGGTGATGGAAACCTCCTCCAGCCCCAGGCAGGCACTGTTAATAGCAGGGCCCTGAGACCCAACAGTGAAACAATTTAGAAACTGATTAAAAGCAAAGGTTGCTACGATGGCTTCAATTCCAAAGTCGGTGCCACATGACACTCCAGCAACCCGCCAACGGCACGGCCCATCCACAGCAGCTAAATTGCACTTGGAAAGTGATTTCAGTTCTGGTGATCAGCACTGCTAGTAAATTGCAGTCAAGGAATTGATGAGCTTCTTTATCTTTTACCGTCCCCTAACAGCTTCTGGACCCAAAGCTGAGGATCACGACGGTGCAAAGCATAAGCGAGAGGGAGCGCCGAAGCAGGTGGGTGTTACACCAGGACACGGGGGCAATGCCTAAGCCCTAAAGCATGGTCAGCACTAGAATAAATGGCAGGATTCTGTCTATCTGAAAATAATTAATTGATCAGGAAAGTAATCTACACCAGAGAGTCACTCTGCAGGAGTGGAAATGAGTTAGAAAGTGTAAGCAATTCAGCCAAAAAAAAAAAAAAAAGTAAAAAAAAATTATGAATGTGTTTTAATTAATACAATTTATTTCCTCTAAATATAGTCTTTCCAGCAAGAACCTCCTCCTACCAGCTCTTACCAACACAGCATATTCTGTAATTTACCGTACAGTTCTAGAAAATGTTACAAACAATCTATATTTTCCATGCAACAGTGCCTGTTACCTTTTCTTTTTTCCTTTTGCTACCACAGGTAGATACACACACAGACATACACACACTCTCCTCTGGCATTGGCTCTTAGCCTTGGGTAAAAAAGAGGTTATTGCACTTCCTCACTGCCAGCAATACAATAAGTCAATAAACTGGGACCACGTGGATGAGCAAGGCTGCTCTGAGAGCACAGCCTAGGAAGCTGACAAGCAGTCAAAAAGGAACAGAGAAGGCGGCGAGAACATGCACAGCCTTGAGAACAAGCCCTTGGGTACCATAATGATCCCCCCTTCTGGGTTTAGTGCAGTATTCAGCACCCTTACACACAGTAGAAGGAATCA
Source organism: Pterocles gutturalis (assembly GCF_000699245.1). Lineage (NCBI taxonomy): Eukaryota > Metazoa > Chordata > Aves > Pterocliformes > Pteroclidae > Pterocles > Pterocles gutturalis. The sequence continues at coordinate 14,962 of NW_010099868.1, read as the reverse complement.
GTGGCACTTTCAGGGCTGCACATGTCCACACAGAGAAAGAAGACATCAGGTTCTGGTGCTGCATCTTCTCAGTATCCTCTGACACAATTTCCATCTTTGCCACTTTCTGCCAGGGGGTGTTTGAGTTGACCCCTTGATGATAACCCAGAACTGCTATGGCCCTATCCGCATTTTGTTGTTGGCTGGATGCAGTACTGAATTTTTCCAAAACTCCCCCCACAGGATCGCAGCCAGGATATACTCACCGAGAAACAGGAAAGTAAAAAAGAAACAATGAAAAAAAAGGAACAACAAAGAAAAGCTTATTGCTAAATTACCATCCATGCTGTCAGACTTCCCAGTCTGATTTGATTAGGGTATTTTTAATGTATATGAGGAGATCTGTCTCTCCTACTCTCCTCCGGACCTCTAGCACTGCTCTGGGTAGTTGCCCCCATCAAGCACGTGGGGTGCCCGGGCCAGGGGCAGGGGATCGCCTGTTCATAGCACGGGTGCGCAGGAGGAGGTGTGGCAGTGGCTGGGGGCTACCTGCAGTGCTCCCTGGCACCTGAAGGCTCAAAGATGACACTTTTCTGTCACCTGGATGCAGCTACCTACCCTGCCCTGCAGCACACCGCTTCAGTTGCTGGAACAGGAGGGTCTGCATGGACCTGCCCTCGTCCGAGTCCTTATCCCTGGGGCAGGCAGAGAGCTGCTCCCTGGCAAGTGGTGGGGTGGCAGAGATGGAGACCCAGCTCCCAGAGCCAGCAGCTGCTCAGGGAAAACACTTCCAGGGTTGCTCGGGTGGGAAACTCACATGAATGCCCCTGTTACCTCATCCCTGCCAATGAACACTTCCTTTTGGATGAAATTTTCCAGATTTTTCTCAGCCTGGGGCAGACACCTGGTGTGCAAAATTTTGACCACACCAGCTGAAAACTGGCAAAGTCAAAAGAAAGAAACTGCAATCCTTCAATGGAAAGTGTGAAGCCATTTTAACACCACACAGCAGTCCCAGCTGTGCCGCTCTGGTTTGTGTTGTGTGTTCCTAAGCAGCAGCAGAGATTAGTGAGAGGAAGGTGTCAGTTTTGCCCTAGGACCATGGTACGTTTTGCAGTGTATGTGTGGCTGGATCTACAAGGAGGAATGCAATCACAGAGATCTGGTCCTGCGTTTCTCCAGGTAAGGTTTATTTTACCTTATTAAGAATTCTGAATGTAAAACCTAGGCTCTCCGTAGGCTTTCTGTTCCCTGGGTCATTGTTCTACCTGTTGAACCCTCTGGCAAAAGACAGATGTGTTTAACTTCAGCTGTTTTTCCTGGGGCTTAATCAGAGCTCAGCTGCCACCTACTCAAAGAAAAACAACAAAACCTCAGGTGGGAGAGGTGTCCATCTCCCCAGAGCAGGCAGTCCTGGGTCAAGGTGGACATCTTCAGGTGGGCACCCCAAGGACCTGAGGATGCTTGGGGAAGAGTTTGCAGAGGGACGCAGACTGGGAGAGCGGGAGGTCAGGTCACTCTCTGCAGCTGAGGTGCTGAGTCTCAGCCACGCCAGGATTTAAGCCATCTGGATCCTACCCACAAGCTCCTAAAGCACCAAGTGCTCAGGCTTCCTGGCTGATCTGGGACCTTTCCTGTGGATGCAGCAGTGCAAGCCCTCGTTTGATGCAAGCAGGTACCAGTTCTGCAGCAGTCACAGAGATTTAGGTCAGATAGAAGCCCTGACTGATTGTATTGACACCCACTGGAGACTGAAACAAATCCTTCTAAGTCAGCTTAAAAAATCAGACCTAACCTTCTGTCAGTCATCCCTGCAGCCTGCAGCAAGCAGGCAGGGGCCAGCCATGGTCCCCAGCAGCTGGCACAGACCCCAGGTTCTGGCGTGCACTTTACAACACCCCTCCACCCCGAAACCGTCCAGTGAAGAAACCTCCTGTGGGCCTTCAGACCCCACTGTGGGGTACCGAACCCATCCCCAAGATCACAGGGCACTCGGTATGGTGAAAGAAGGGTCCTGAAGAAAGGCTTATTCAAAAGATAAAACCAAATTGGTCAGTGGGGATGATGCACCCGAGAATGAATGCTCCTACCCATGGGGTGTCCTTCACCAGGAGCCTCTTTCCATAGTAAAGGTCCCCACAAAGAGCCTGCCTCGTGCTCATTCACGTGCTGCTGGATGTTTCATGGGCCCCAGGGGGGGAGAGTACAGCTCTGGCTTTTGCCAACGTGCATTGCAAAGAAGAAAAATACATTGTTAGATCATGTGGGGTTTGTAAGCCTGAGTTTGCATTCCTAAAATACTTCAGTTTTAATAACCCTTTGGAGTGCAATTGAATTTAACTCCCTGTAGCAAAGACTACAAATAAAAAAAAAAAAGCCAACTATCACCTTGGGGTTTCAAATTTGTGAAGCCCCATCCTTTTAAATTAGATTACTATCAAAAAAGGTCATGAATCCTCTTAGCAGATGCTTTCACAAGAGAAAATGTAAACAAATTCTGCAATCCGATACGCAGTAGTACTAGTGTCCAGGCACTGCCAATATTTCACTCCCTATGTAAAAAGTAGTGGGCTGATATTATCTGCAAAGGAAGTCAAATGAGAGCTGATACAAATTAAGGCTTTTTAAAGAAACAGGAAGCCTACTGTCATATCTACAGTTACAGTCTAGAGTAAGCCTGATCTTTTAACCATTTAGGATCTTGGCAATAAACACTGGGAGAATTGTAAGTTGGTATATGAACACTGAAACAAATGACAGCAGTTCTAATGAAGGGGAATAGTGCTCTCACTACCTAGAACATCCAGGAATTAGAAACAAACTCAACTTCTCCACTGACTTTTCGTTGCAGACCAGGATGAAGATATTCTTTACACTATATGCATGTTCCAGACCTCAGATAAGGGCATGGAATGGACTGTGTCTGCTCAACTGTTAGAAAGAAAGCTTTTCTCAGGGAAGAGAGCACCAGGCTGGGACACAGGAGAGGGAGATACAACTCCCAAAACGTTTATGTATTGAATAAAATACATTTATTTTCTTGTCTCTTTGGCCAGGATGTCTTTAGCCTGCTGGAAACAGACTGGTTCTTACCAGAGCAGTTGTACAGCACGGTCCAGTTCTGATTTGAGCAGTCATTCAATATTTAATCAAACAGTTATCAAATAATTTATTAAATCAATTATTCAGATAAAAAAAAAAATCCTGCAATGTTCTGAGCATCTTAAGCTCAGTTTCAGAGGAAGTGAGACCTCAGCACCCTGCACTGCCGTGTCCTGGAGTGACAACATTCTGTCTCACACCGAACACTGTGGTTGTCACCTTCGTTTACTATATGTCACACACAGCACAGGCGACTTTGCAGAGATACATAAGAGCAAGGTGAAGCACTTAAAGCCCATGGCCAGGCTGCAGCAGTAGCTGTGGCACGGTATGATGCGGGACACTCCCAGTGGTCACAAATCATGCAGAACATGAGCTCCGTGGCAGAGACATTAATTAGCCTCATATAGGAAACCCCAAATCTGCTGCATGGGGTTGTACCTAACTTTCTCTGATTGCACAAGATAAAAACTGCATAGGGAGTGAGTTTAAGAAAACATTCAAAGGAGGAGCCCTGGACTCCAGACCTGACACCTGCCCAGATGTAACCAGCACGTGGAGATGCCACTTTACTGTGGGGCTGAAAAGGGCTGCAGGGTCTTTGCTGGCTCGGCTCGGGGCAGGAAGCATCCCCGTGGGCAGGATTCTTCACCTTCATATCCTGTCTGTGTTTGTCTCTCACATGTTAAAGGCACTAATTACCTGCTGCTAATGAAAGAAGCAGCACTCTACTGAAACCATTTCTGTCTGTGAACCACTCTGAAAATGGTCAGAAGAGGAGCACGTGCTTTCCTATCTTGGGCAAAATCTGTATCTGCAATGCAGAGCCTCCACCCAAAATACAGTCCCCAGCTGCACCCTCTGCAGTTCTTCCAATTAGCCCCAGCGCCCAGCGCTCAGGGCACCATTGTCCAGGACACGTGGCAGGGGAAGGAGGGTCAGGCACACTGGTATGACACATCAAACACTCACATCAACAGGATCACAGGGCAGTGTTCCCCAAAACACCAGGATCTTGATGCTAAGGGGCTCTGGGACTCCCAGGAGTGCCCAGGGGTTGCTCCTGCCACCAGGACACTGCTGATGCAGGGTCACCACGTAGTGCTGTGTAGCACCGCTGCCCTTCCCGCTGTAGCATCCTCCATCCCTGGCTGCTCAGAGCCAGCCAGAGACCATGGGGTGAGCGCTGCTGGACTGGGCACCATTCAGGGGGTGAGGGCAGGGATGGCTTGTGCAAGTCCCAGAGGAGGCAGCAGACATCACCTCCTTTGAGCCACCTTCCCTGGATCAAGAACAAGCAGTCCCTGAGCTGGCTCAGAGCCGCAGGGCAGGCTGCACCGGCAGCAAGGGCAGGCGGCTCCCCTGGCCCCCAGCAGCAGCCACGAGCAGGACTTTCTCAAGGAAATGTGGCAACAGGAGCAGCTGCAGGCTGGCCTTGCAAAACATAAAAGCATTGCCCTGGGGGCCACCTGGAAAGTTTAGCTGTTGGATTTTAGAGGGTGGATAGTGCTTAGCCGGGGCATGCCATTTGAAAATGATAAACCTGGAGTTCACCAAAGCATCTCCCTCTGCAGCCTCCTTAACATTGCCCTTAAGCCAGGAGATCAGCCATGGCAGGCTTTCAAGGAAGGCTCAGACGGAGCCGATTAGTTGCCTTATAAACATCAACACGCACCAGCCTTCCCCTGGCACGTTAGTCATCCCGAGATACCAGCAGCCACCCGCTTCACAGGCTCTAAAGGGAGAATTTGACCTACTGCTGTGCTGGCACACCCCCCTCTGGGAGCTGCCTCCCTGGCCAGCAGCACATCGTCCCTCCCGGGGGTGATGCCCTGGCCCCAGAGGACGGGGCAGGTCCTTGGCAAGGGGCTGGAGCAGCAGGTTTTGTGTGTGGCACTGCCCAGGCAGCGGCACAGCCTCCGCACGGCAAGTTGGCCTCTGGATGGACACGCGAATGTTTTTGAATGCCAAGATGACCGGGTGCCAGGAGGGGGGGGGTGTCCCACCGGCCATGCACCCAGGGGGAAGGCCCAGCACCCCCTGCCCTGCAGCATCCTCCACCCCTGGAGAGCATAGGAAAAGGGCCAACAACCTCATACAGATGGTTTTCTGGGGAAAGGGTTGCTCAGTGACGCACAGATTTTTCTTGCCAAAGAAATGTTTCAGCATTTCAGGCTCTGGCAGTGACTTCAATGTTATCTAAAAATTCGTTTTGTACCTCTTGTAATCACTCTTGACAAATTAAATATCAGTATTTAATACTGCTTAGCTCAAGGTCTGCTGCCCCAGGCGGCTGCAGACACAGGTAACCACCGTGGCTGCGGTGCAAAACCATCTGGAGAACTTCTGTGAGCAACATTTCCACGAGGGATGAGCAGGCGGGTAAGTTATAATTTCAGCAGCAGATATCTATAGTCTCTTAATGTTCAGCCAGTGTGCTTTATTTCAGTAAATAAAACATATCTTCCCCACCAAACAAACAAAACCAGACCGCAGAGATGCTCCTTCAGCAGCCTGAGTTTTCTGCACGTTCCTCTTGCTCAGATTTGTCACCAGAAATACATCCAAACCACAGCTCTGACAAGCCACAGACATTTCCTTCCTTCCTTATTTGTTGAAGTGAGGGTAGGAGGCTTGACATCTGCAGC